>NC_134783.1:13712163-13714663 GCF_046742065.1 Oratosquilla oratoria
TACATATATATATATATATATATATATGATTTCAAGAAGTCTACATCGACAATGGCGTTGTTGAGCTTATATTGAAGCTTTAATTTGCCTCGTGCAACAAGTTTCTGTGTTGGTTCCAAATAGCTGAGAAGGTGTCCAAAAGACATTTGGTGCGGTTTTCTTTTTTTTATTTTCTCCAATACGTATTTCGACCTTACTCGGTCATCCTCAGGGAGGGAGTTACAATGTTTTGGACACCTTCTCAGCTATTTGGAACCAGCACAGAAACTTGTTGCACGAGACAAATTAAAGCTTCAATATAAGCTCAACAACGCCATTGTCGCTGTAGACTTCTTGAAATCATATATATATATATATGTATATATATATATATATATATATGTATAAATATACATATATATATATATATATACATATATATATACTTATATACATATATATCTTAGTACTACTAAAAAATTAATTGGATGGGTTCTCTGAATTTTGGGTGGTTTTGCAAAACGCCTCGCGCCCCTGTGTTGACGTGGTGATTTTGTAACGCTTCTCAAGCCAGAGCCAGTAAGCCATGGACGATCATCGTTGATTTGAGCCATGGACGATCATCGTTGAGTCAAGAACGATCATCGTTGAGCCATGGACGATCATCGTTGAGCCATGGACGATCATCGTTGAGCCATGGACGATCATCGTTGAACCATGGACGATCATCGCTGAACCATGGACGATCATCGTTGGGCCGTGGACGATCATCGTTGAGCCGTGGATGATGATCGTTGAGCCGTGAACGATCATCGTTGAACAATGGACGATCATCGTTGAGCCATGGACTATCATCGTTGAATCAAGAACGATCATCGTTGAGCCATGGACGATCATCGTTGAGCCGTGGACGATCATTGTTGAGCCATGGACGATCATCGTTGAGCCGTGGACGATCATCGTTGAGCCGTGGACGATCATCGTTGAGCCGTGGGTGATGATCGTTGAATCGTGAACGATCATCGATGAGCAATGGACGATCATCGTTGAGTCAAGAACGATCATCGTTGAGCCATGGACGTTGTTGAGTCAAGAATGATCATCGTTTAGCCGTGGACGATCATAGATGAGCCGTGGACGATCATCGTTGAGCCGTGGATGATTATCGTTAAGCAATGGACGATCATCGTTGAGCCATGGACGATCATCGTTGAGCCGTGGACGATCATCGTTAAGCAGTGGACGATCATCGTTGAGTTAAGAATGATCATCGTTGAGCCGTGGACGATCATCGTTGAGCCGTGGACGTTCATCGTTGAGCCATGAACGATCATCGTTGGGCCGTGGACGATCATCGTTGAGCCGTGGATGATGATCGTTGAGCCGTGAACAATCATCGTTGAGCAATGGACGATCATTGTTATGTCAAGAACGAACATTGTTGAGTCAAGAACGATCATCGTTGAGCCGTGGACGATCATCGTTGAGCCATGGACGATCATCGTTACCAATAATAAATTAGATTAAACCATTTCAAAGGTGACACATTTTAAAAATGTTACATGTCTTGGAGAGGAAGGTCTGTAAGTCCTCCGAGGTCGTAAGTTCTCCGAGGCAGTAAGCCTTTCGAGGCTGTAAATTCTCCGAGGGTACAAGTTCTCCGAGGGTGCAAGTCCTCCCAGTGTGCAAATCCTCCGAGGGTGCAAGTTCTCCGAGGGTGCAAGTCCTCCGAGGGTGCAAGTCCTCCGAGGGTGCAAGTCCTCCGAGGGTGCAAGTCCTCCGAGGTTGCCAGTCCTCCGAGGGTGCAAGTCCTCAGAAGTTTTTGACGATTATACGACTAGTTGGTCGACGAAATGCCAGGGGAACCCGACGCCGTGCAGAAGAAGCGACAACGCCACTTTTGGAAATGGGTGACATGTCAGAAAAAAATTCAAAAAGCCGACCTACAATCCAATAAACGGTACCTTTGCCAGCTAAGGGCAGAACACAGCAAAACATTCCCCGCTCTATATACTACAGTCAAACATTTCTCGACAAAAGAGTCGGTAAGACAGTTTCACCGAAAAGTCCTTAAGCCGAAAACTCCATGCAGGACAAAATTAATTTCCCTGCAGGAATTCGGAGAACCCCACCAGCTGGAGCCTGGGTCACAGCAATATGATTGCTGCGCCTTTTAAAGGCTCCTCACGTTGTTCCATCGGCCATTGATATTGGCTCAGGCGAGAAACCCGCCATCAAACAACGGACCCTCAAGTGAGGGAAATTCTTCTGGCCCCAAGCCCCAAAAGTAGTGATCGAAGAAACTAACAACGTATATCAATTTCCATCTGTACACGCAACCCAGATATGTTCAATATTGGGTGTCATGACATATATATATATATATATATATATATATATATATATACATATATGTATATATATATATATATATATATATATGTATATATATAAATATGTATATAATATATATATATACATATATATATACATATATATACATATATATATATATATATAT
>NC_134783.1:13729663-13737163 GCF_046742065.1 Oratosquilla oratoria
CATACATACATACATACATACATACATACATACATACATACATACATACATACATACATACATACATACATACATACATACATACATACATACATACATACATACATACATACATACATACATACGTACGTACGTACGTACCTACATACATACATACATACATACATACATACATACATACATACATACATACATACATACATACATACATACATACATACATACATACATACATACATACATACATACATACATACATACATACATACATACATACATACATACATACATACATACATACATACATACATACATACATACATACATACATACATACATACATACACACACACACACATACATACATACATACATACATACATACATACATACATACATACATACATACATACATACATACATACATACATACATACATACATACATACATACATACATACATACATACATACATACATACGTACATACAGGTATGTACATATATACACACATAAATAGAAGCATACGTACTTATACCAAAAGGCACTTCCCCCTTTATGAGAGTGTGGGGTGGCTAGCTAAGGTACGTATCCATCCCTTCACTTACCTATTCCACACCCATCCAACACCCATTTGTTGTCCCTTTCATCTTAACTCGTTGCGAGTAAAGTGTCATCACTGCCCTTCCCCTACCCCACCGTCATAACCAATACCTTTTAATATTCAAAGGGACTTAATCCTCTGGCTTCAGAGAAGGATGTCATCTGCTGAATGAAATCAATTGGCGTCAATTACAATAAGTTGGTAGTATAGCGTAGCAGAAGATTTAATTACGGTGGAGTCTCTTTCTTTCTTTACTTTTTTTTTCCTTTTCCCTCCACTCTCATCCCTTTCCTTCCCTTCCTTTCCCTTCTCGTTTCTTCCCTTCTTCCCTTACCTTCTTCCCTTCGCTTTCCTTTTCTACCTTCCATTTCCTTCCATACTATTCCCTTCCATTTCTTTTTCTTATCTTCCTTTTTCTTCCCTTTCTTTTCCTTGTTTTTCCTTCTCTCTCCTTCCCTCTCCTTCCCTTTCTTTCTCTTCACCTCCCTTCCCTTCCCTTCCCTTCCCTTCCCTTCCCTTCCCTTCCCTTCCCTTCCCTTCCCTTCCCTTCCCTTCCCTTCCCTTCCCTTCCCTTCCCTTCCCTTCCCTTCCCTTCCCTTCCCTTCCCTTTCCTTCCCTTCCCTTCCCTTCCCTTCCCTTCCCTTCCCTTCCCTTCCCTTCCCTTCCCTTCCCTTTCCTTCCCTTCCCTTCCCTTCCCCTCCCTTCCCCTCCCTTTCTTTATCTTCTCTTCTTTTCCATTCGCATCTTTTCCCTTCTTCCCTTCCCATCCTCCCTTTCCTTTCCTTCCCTTCCCTTCCTTCCCTTTTTTCATTCTCTTACCTTCTCTTTCCTTCCCTTCTCTTCTACTCGCTTTCCTGACTTTCCTTTCATTCCTTTCTCTTTCCATCCTTTGCCTTCCCTTTCCATCCCTTCCCTTTCCTTCTTTTTTACTTCACTTCTCTCCTCTTCCCTTCTCTTTCCTTCCCTTCGCTTCCCTTGTTCTCCTTCCCTTCCTTTACTTTCTCTTTCCTTCCCTTCTCTTCCACTCACTTTCCTGCCTTCCCTTCCCTCCAATTCTCTCTCCATCCCTTCCCTTCCCTTGCCATCCCTTCCCTTTTCTTCCTTTTTTCTTCACTTGTCTCCTCTTCCCTTCCCTTTCTTTCCCTTCGCTTCCCTTGTTCTCCTTCCCTTTCTTTCCCTTCCAGTCCCTTTCCTCCTCTTTCTTTCTTTCTTCCCTTCCCTTTTCCCTTCTCTTCTCTTCTCTTCCCTTCCCTTCCCTTCCCTTCCCGTCCCTTCTCATCTTCTCTTCCCTTTTTCCCCTTTCCTCCACTTTCCTTCCCTTCCCTTTCCGTCCCTTGCCATCCCTTCCCTTCTCTTCCCTTCTTCCTTTTCCTTTCCTCTCCTTTCCTTTTCTTTCCTTCCTTCCCTTCCCTTTCCTTCTCTTCCATTCCTTTCTTTCCCGTTCCCTTCTATCATATTCTTTTTCTTCTTGTTTCGAAAAGGACTCGACTTGACTGAATAAAATGGAGTAATGGTAACTCGAACAACCAAACAAAATCTGCATTGCATCAAACGATTCAGACCAAATCGAAATAATGAAAAACTGAATATGAAATATACGCAACCGGGTATATATGTATATTTTTTTCATCCCGTTTGGGTCTCCCTTATCGAGGATTTGATAATTTAGTCAACTCTGCAGCTTATACGTGGATTAAAACTTTCAATATCATTAAATAGTTTTCATTGGGAGCGTACCTTTTCAACTGCGTATGACAACTGTCCTGAACCTAAAAATCTTTGATAGAATTCATTCCGAATTCTATTGAAAAACATGGATACAAACAGAAATTTAGCCGTGTATAAATAAAATAAAATTACAAAAAACAAAAACAATGATAGAATAATTTCTAAAATGGAAAATAAAAAAGGTAATTATACTTCCAAGGGAGCTCGAAAATACCATAAAGGCTTTTCCTGTTGTATGAATTTTGACGAAAAAAGAAATAGAAAAAAAATCTTTGAGTGTAGGGGACTTCAGATAGTTTAACTTTAATTAGAATGTGCAATTATGAGAAACTGATGAATCACGTATATAACTCACTTTTATTAGTATAAACATAATTTTTTAACAAATGACTTTCCACCTTTTTTAAATGATAAGCTTATCTATTGAAAATAGAGGCCAATGGCCTCATCACAACAATAGTTCATGAGGCTGCTTAATTCAATCGTCCATCCAACTCGTATATGTGTGTGTGTATTTACCTAGTTGTATTATACGGGAAGGGAGCTATGCTGGTGAGGACCCGTCTTTGTATCACTCAGCATCAAGTTTTTTCTTAAAATTTTGAATAGTGTTTGCACACACTGTTTCTTTGTCTAATTTGTTCCAAGTATCTATCACTATGCAATTATCTTTTTTGAATTTCTTTCCGTGTCCTCTTATTTTTCCATTGTCCATTTCAATAAATCATTCTTATCTAAGATTTCCATTCCCTTCATAATTCTATAGATAGTTAGTAGGTCTCCTCTTTCCCTTCTTTGTTCCAGAGTTAGTAATTCTAATTTGGACAGTCTTTGTTCATATGTCCTTTTGGAAAGAGTTGGTGCCAGTTTTGTTGTTGTTCTTTGTATTCTTTGTATTTTTTTTATATTCTTTTTGGTACTGGGTGTCCATAATGTTGCTGCGTACTAGTGTTTTGATCTTATTAGTGCAGTTAATTTTTTATCATTTCCTCGTCCAAATAGACAAATGCCAATTTTATTGACCTCAATAAATTATAGGTTTCTCCGACTATTTTATTAATATGCTTGTCCGGTGTCATGTCTTTGCTGACCATCACTCCAAGGTCTTTTTCCGAGTTTGCTTAATTTTTACCTCTTCTTCACCAATTTTATAATTTCTCGATATTCGATTTTTACTTTTTCCAAATTCCATTATACTACATTTCTTGATATTGAATTTCACTTCCCACTTTTGAGTCCATTTCCAGATCTTGTCTAA
The DNA here is from genome assembly GCF_046742065.1 of Oratosquilla oratoria. Lineage (NCBI taxonomy): Eukaryota > Metazoa > Arthropoda > Malacostraca > Stomatopoda > Squillidae > Oratosquilla > Oratosquilla oratoria. The sequence continues at coordinate 13,733,253 of NC_134783.1, forward strand.
GTCTTCTTGTAAAGAGTTGAAATCCTCCTCCGTTCTTACTTTCTTTAGTATTTTTGTATCGTCTGCAAAGAATATCATATAACATTCTACTCCTTCATCCATGTCATTTATGTATATGGCAAACATGATCGGGGCCAGTCCTGATCCCTGCGGGACACCACTGATCATTTCTTCCCAATTTGAGAATTTATCTCTAGTTACTACTCTCATTTTCCTTCTAGTCAGGAAGTCTTTCATCCATTCCAATAATTTTCCTCTGATGCCACCTATTGACTCCATCTTCCTTATTAGTTTCTTGTGTGGTACCTTATCAAATGCCTTTTGTATGTCCAGAAAGGCACAGTCTGCCGAACCATATCTCTCTTGTATTATATCTATTAATCTCGAGTAGAAGAAGATCAGTTTTTTTGTACATGATCTTCCTTGTTTCAATCCAAATTGATTTGGATTCAGTATAGTTTTTTTTTTCCAAATGTTTAACCCATCTATTTGTGATTACCTTTTCGCAAATTTTTGCAGCTGTGCTTGTCAGGGAGACCGGTCTATAATTTGATGGATCTTCCTTGTTTACTCCCTTATAAATCGATGCAATGTTTGCATTCTTCCAGTCCTGTGGCACTTTTCCTTCTTGAAGTGAGAATTTAATTATATTGTATATTTCATCTGTTAATTCCTCCATGCATTCTTTCAGTATCCAATTTGCAATTCTGCCTGGACCATGTGATTTTCTGACGTCAAGAGTTTTGATTTGGTCGCTGATTTCCTTCTGTATTACAATTATTTCTTTCTTTGAGGGGGGTATCTCTCTCTCTATTTCCTCACAGTTAGGTGAGCTTTCTATTGTGAATACTGATTTGAGGTGGTTGTTAATAATTTCAGCCATTTCCAGTTCTTCTGTATATTCGTATTTACCTTGGGGCTGCTTTTCTATTTCTCGTATATTCTTCAGTTTGCCATTTACGTACCTGTAAAGTAGCTTGGGTTCTTCCTTGCATTTATCTATTATCTTTTTTCGTGGTTTCTCTTTTCATCTCTGAGTATTTTTCCATAATCATTTCTTAATTTGATGTACATTAGCCATTTGCTTATATTCTTGTCTTTTTTCAATTTCTTCCAAGCTTTATCTCTTTTATCCTAAGCCTTACTGCATTTTTTTTGTACCAGATTTTTATGTATGTTTTTTCCCTTTTTTTTCGTGGTACGTATTTATTCACTCTCTCATTATAAGCTTCTTTTAGTATGTTCCATTTCTCTTCCATCCCTGTTTCTTCATTTAGGAATTTTTCCCAGTTCGCGTTCCGAAAGAATTTTTTGAGTTTCTCAAAATTTGTTTTATTGTACGTTAGTCTTCCTATTCTATGTTTATCATTTCTGCTTTTATCCATTTCCAATAAAAATGTGTGTGTGTGTGTGTGTGTGTGTGTGTGTGTGTGTGTGTGTGTGTGTGCGTACCTGCGTGCGTGAGTGCGTGCGTGCGTGCGTGTGTGTGTGTGTGTGTGTGTGTGTGTGTGTTTGTGTGTGTGTGCGTGCGTGCGTGTGTGTGTGTGTGTGTGTGTGTGTGTGTGTGTGTGTGTGTGTGTGTGTGTGTGTGTGTGTGTGTGTGTGTGTGTGTGTGTGTGTGTGTGTGTGTGTGTGTGTGTGTGTGTGTGTGTCTATGTGATTCACCATTGTCTTGGATCATGTTTTGGACTCGTGATCGACAGCTATTTCCCTCCCGGAAGAGAGCTCAGAGCTCATATATGACCAATCTGTAGGTAATACTGTGACCTAACACGCACACACACACACAACTCCACGCCCACGAGAGTTGGATAAACAACTCGCAGCGCAGTGATACTGAAATTATTTCAGCCCTGGTCAGGATTCCAACCCGGACCACCGTAGTGGCAGCCGGGAACTCGAGTGTGTGTGTGTGTGTGTGTGTGTGTGTGTGTGTGTGTGTGTGTGTGTGTGTGTGTGTGTGTGTGTGTGTGTGTGTGTGTGTGTGTGTGTGTGTGTGTGTGTGTGTGTGTGTGTGTGTGTGTGTGTGTGTGTGTGTGTGCGTGTGTGTGTGTTTGTGCATATGTGTGCGTATGCGCTTAGATATGGGTAATGCTCGGAGAGACAGACCATGTACACGATTTTTTTTTATAAAAACATAAATATTTTTACAATATTTTGACAAAATAATACATGAAATCCAATACAATAAAAATCTACATTCTTCTTCTCCACCCTTGGATGACATTTCTCTCATAAATCTATTTATGTATTTGCATATGGTTTGCTTTGTTTTATGTTGCGTTTTTTTTTCTTTCTTTTTTTGTGACATCTATCTCTTTTGCACGAAAAACGCAAATCTTTTAATAGAATTAGATTCAATATTTCATTGCAAATACCGCCATGTTTATTACGTACACACATCCTTTTCTTTTGAAAAAAAGGAATTCATCGTATTCCTCATATTTTTCATTTCTCTGTCTTATAATCAGAACTAAATTCTTTTTTCCCCTTTTTGTTCCTATTCATTTGTTAAGGCGTTTGATTTAATTTATTTCAATTAAGTCCTATTTACAAGCGAACGAGGACTTATGTAGTAATTGTTTGGGAAAGTAAAGTGTGTCGTAATCTTATTATTATTTTTTCAATGTTTTTACACTCACAACCCTTTGGTCATTAGATTGGTAAACTTTATATATTTTGTTCTAGTGCACGAAAGACGATTCCATCAAATATCTTAAATTAGACCCTTCTTTAATCTAGGTCCAGTTCTTAGACGAATAAAACTTTCAGTTTATTTTCAGAAAGTTTGAAAAAAAATCCCCTATTTGGTAACAGCTCCAACAGATTAAATTATGTTACCATAAAAGTGAGTCTCAATTTTTCCCAGACCCACTGAATGAGTTTATACTACTTGTCATAACAAAATCTTTGAGGCTTCATCGTGGAGCAGTGAACTAAATCTTCTTAGAATTTGTCATTAACTGAACAAATCTTTATAATAAATTAACATTTCAAATAAAACTAAAGTTAGATCTCATTGAACACTCTTATGAATTATATCAATGGGTCAGTCTAGGCTCACAGCTATCTGAACAAAGGCAGATTGTGTTCAAATGAACACAGTCGTCTGGCTCTAGCCAGAGTTATGGTCATAAAGAACTAAACTGATATGTTCAAGTCACCACCACAAAGTTATGCTGAGTTCAGGTTAGCCTCCAGAGATCAAACAGTTAATTCAACTCCGATGACAAGATGTCTTGTCATTTGGTCAAATAAAACAAAAAATCATAAAACACCAAAATGTTTGATCAAACACCAGAAAAATATGACGTCAGTCCTCGAGGACTGACGTCATATTTTTCTGGTGTTTGATCAAACATTTTGGTGTTTTATGATTTTTTGTTTTATTTGACCAAATGACAAGACATCTTGTCATCGGAGTTGGATGGGTTAACTTAGGTATAAGCCATTATCAATTGTCAAGGCTCCCATTTTGCCTCAACATCTCATGTCAGCTTTATTTGCAACGGCCCCATCATCTTGCCATTCTCTCGAGGAATCCACGTCCAACATGTGTAGATCTTCTTGGCTCTAACCGTTTGTTACCAAATACTTATTCAGTATCTGCATGATCATAGTTTATTTTATCTTATTTTATTTATTCATTTATTTATTTCTATAGCGACGTGACAACACTGTTGGCAAATTATTTCTTTCTCTTTCATTTTTACATCATTCATTTCCTTTCCCTATTCTTTTCTTTCATTCTCCATAGCTTCTTTTCCTCTCTTTCCTTCTCTTCCTTTCCTTTTCTTTCCATTCATTTTCTTTCCATCTTTTCTTTTTATTTCCTTTCATTTTTTTCCTTTCCATTCCATTTCATTCCCTTCAATTTTATTTCCTTTCCTTTCCTTCTTTTTCCTTCCCTT
>NC_134783.1:13752163-13759663 GCF_046742065.1 Oratosquilla oratoria
TCAAAAACGACATTAATTCATAGAAAAAACCCTCAAGGGTGTTTACATGAGTTGTATACATATTACCGAGGTAATGGAATTGTGAAAGCACATTTGCATCAAAAGCGGGTGTTGACAAACTTGTGATTTGTCAATTTAACTTCGTTTGAGAATTGAACATCAGCATGTTGACGCAGCGTTGATTGGACTCATACATTCCCAATCAATAGAAGGCCAAGAGAGTACGAGGTAATCATGTCGATATCTGGAATTACATTGCAGTTGTCGTTGCACAAATACGGACAACAGTGGAACGGAAATGACGTAAGCATTGAAACGAGTGCCATTCTGAAGACCTTTCGATTATCCAAACATGAAGTTGATTACTCATTAAAACTAGAAAGGAGAGAGAGTGAGTGAGGGAGAGAGAGAGAGAGAGAGAGAGAGAGAGAGAGAGAGAGAGAGAGAGAGAGAGAGAGAGAGAGAGAGAGAGAGAGAGAGAGAGAGAGAGAGAGAGAGAGAGAGAGAGAGAGAGAGAGAGAGAGAGAGAGAGAGATTTTTTTGTTTTAATAAATTTATTACGCCCGTGGGCGGCAAACAATAGTACATTTATTACAGTATTGTATTAGAGGACATGCCATATATTACATATATTCTTTAAATGGAGACATAATATAATAATCATTCAGGATCCCCCGAAATGGGGATGGCGAGATAGTGGTACTATGTAAGTGTTACTTACAATCATCATGCCTTGTCTGTGGGGAATATTGTCTGTCACCATGGGTCATTGGAGATAATAATTTTAAGGGTGTTCGCGTTAGGACGGTTATACAGCCTGCACGGTGATCACTGTGACACATCATCCGTCTGGGAGCCTTGTCACATAGGTTGATTCCCAAGACTGAGCCGAGTACTGACAACATTGTGCCTCCGTACCATGGTCTTGCGTCGGCGTTACTTGTGGCGGTTGGGTAGGAGGTGGTCGCATGGGGATATCGGTAGTCCGTTCTGCATCTTTTCGGCGTGTTGACATGGCATAAGTGGTTGCGTGTACTCGTATCTTGTTTTAAGGCATGATAGAGTGAGTATTGCGAGTGACGTCCATAACGTAGGTATAGGCTGCCTTGGTAAGATGGTCCACCGTTTAATAAATTCATTGCTTCTGAGGGCGACAAACAATAGTATATTAGTTAGTGTATTATGTGAAGAGATACAAAAGGAGGTATAGTTGGATTTAACAATCAAAATCCCCCAAAATGGGGGTGGCGAGCTAGGAGTGTATCTAAGTTATCGTCACTAAGTAAATATTTACATACAGTTATCACGTCTTGTCTCTGTGGAATACTGTCTGTCACAATGGGGCATTGAAGACAGTAATGTTCAAAGGTGTTGGCGTTAGGGCGGTTACACAGCCTGCATGATGAGTAATGTGGCATATCTTTCGCCTGGGATATTTGCCACACAGGTCGATATCCGAGTCTTAGCCGAGCACTGACAACATTGTGTCTCCGTACCATAGGTCCGCGTCGGCGATACTTGTGGCGGCTGGGTAGGAAGTGGTCGTGGTGTTGTATGGAGACACTGGTGGCTCGTTCCGCATCCCTTCGGCGTGTTGTTATGGTGTGAGTGGCTGCGTGTATTCTGTTTTTGAGGCATGTGAGAGAGGGTACTACGCGTTCGTTGTCTCAGACGAAGGCACAAGCTGCTTTGGCAAGACGGTCCACCGTGTCGTTGCAAGCAAGGTAGACGTGAGAAGGCACCCATATGAAAGATACGACCATAGATGATTCGTGAGCAACGGCGAGTTGGGTCAGTATGGCCTGTACAACACGATAGTAGTTGGGTCTGGGTGAGGAGATGGCGTGTAGAGCTGGTTGAGTCACAAACGATCACACCATTGACGTTACAGTCTACAAGATATGTTACTGCATCGAGGATTCCGTGTAGCTCACAAAACGTGGAGCTTGATGTGACAGGTAACCTGCGGCCAATCCATCCAGCTTCCACAAGTGGCTGTAAGGTGGGTGAGTACATGGCAAACGCTGCTCTCCCATCAGCCTGTACTGAGCCATCAACGTAGATGACATGCGCTGCGGGGATCTTTGAGGATACGATGTCGATGGTCTCTAGTGCTAGTTGCTTTTGAAGTGCAGGAAGGTCATCTTTGGAGGTTGGTGTGAAGGTGACGTTAGGGAGGGAGATTCGCCACGGGGGTAAGTCGGGTTCAACCGTTTCTTCAGGGACGTGGAGGTCAAGGTTTCTGAGTGTGTTGCACACTGTAGTGACGAGGTTGCGGCCTCCTGGTCGAAGTGAGAGGCGGGGTGCACCGTCAGGTTCGAGCGACGCTCTGATGGTAGCAGTAAAGTTTGGGGACAGATAGGGCGATCGGAGGCATTTTACAGAGAGAATGGCCATGTTAGCATATATTCTCTCTACGAGCGAGGGTCGACCAAGTTCACTTTGCATGTTAACGATGCGAGTCGAAGGAGAGCAACCTAAGATAAATCTCATTATTCTATTTTGGAATTTTTCGAGAGGTTCCAAAGCTCTCTTGGGAAGTTGACAAAGGGCAGGTGATAAGTGGTCAAAGAGTGATCGAAGAAATGTGGTGTATAGAGTCCTGACCATTGGTAATGAAACGCCGGTGGAATTTGTGGCAAGCCACTTGATAGGGGTAAAACGGGCCTGCAGACGATCAAGGAGATCATTAACAAGGGGATGGATACGTTGTCGAGTGGGTATGGCTGGAGTGATCCGGGCTGGTGCTCCAAGGTACTGTGTGCAATGAGGGATAACATCACCTCCCATGTTGAACGTCGGCAGTGCTTGGAGAGAACGAGATGAAAATATTCTGCTCTTCTCAGGGGAAATGATGAGACCACAAGCGGTAGTTGACGTGTAGAAGCCATTGAGGACAAATTGGAGGTCAGCGGGCGAGTTGGAATGAATGCAGATGTCGTCCGCGTAGCAGAGGAGAGTTGTAAGAGAGAGAGATAGAGAGAGAGATAAAAAGAGGGAGAGAGAGTGGGGGTTATGGCAATGAAATACATAACAGAGTTGATTACTCATTAAAACTTGAAAGGGAGAGAGAGTGAGTGAGTAAGAGTGTGTGTGTGTGTGTGTGTGTGTGTGTGTGTGTGTGTGTGTGTGTGTGGGAGAGAGAGAGAGAGAGAGAGAGAGAGAGAGAGAGAGTGGGGGGTTATGGCAATGAAATACATAACAGAGCACTTGAGTCTTTAACAAACAGTATTTCATCTGGTTGGTTTTGTAGCGAGCGCTATTTAGGCAGAATACGTGGTCGAGAGATCGAAGGTGGTAAGGAATGAATTTCTGAATCCATTCTATCTTTATTGTGTAAGTGGCAGGCTCATATAGTACTCCGGGGTCATGCAACAGTCTGATCGGCCAATCAGTGATCGCCTCGTGACCTGAATGGCTGCTATCTCAGTGCGTCCCTAACGATAGTCGCTGAGATCGGTGAAGTGGCTTGTTCCAGTAGTCAATTACCTGTTAGCTTGCTTGACAAAGCGGTCCTTTGTGGTGTGGACGCCACATTATTCCCTCCTCAGTGAGAATGTTCAGTTGCGTATGAGAGGGGACGGCTCGCCCTGGATAATCGTACCAGAGGTGGGTCGTTGTCTTGTAGGTACGCTGGCTTAAGGTGGTCGTTGGAGACTCAATCGTTGCTGCCTTAATGCGTAACAGGAATGCTTTCTTCTTTCTCTGAATAAATTCGTAGGGCCCGGAGTAGGGTGAGGTGAGGGGTGACATGTGAGTGTCAGTGCGAGGAAGGAAATGCTTTAATGTGTGCAGATCTCGGGGGACGTATCGGTGCTCTGGCGACTTGTTTGCACGGTACGAATTCTTTGACGATACTTCGTAGGCGGCTGATGTCGGTGTTTGTAGATGCGTCGCGGAAGAATTCGCCGGGTACCACGAGGGGTTCGCCGAAAACCATCTAGGCCGGGGAAATGTCGAGGCTCTCTTTTGGGGTAGTACGAAGGCCGGTGAAGACCGAGGGTAGCTGAGTGCTCCAGGTCGCGTTGTTGCAGCGTGATACTAGGGCCGCTTTGAGGGTTCTGTGGAACCGCTCCACCATGCCGTTAGATTCCGGGTTATAGGCTGTGGTATGGTGGACTGAGGTTTCCAATAGCTGTCCCAGGGATGTCCATAACTGCGACGTGAAGATGGCGCCTCGGTCTGACATGATGTGTTCTGGAATGCAGTATTTGGAAATTCATCCGGAGAACAGGACTGCTGTGTAGGTGGAAGTGGCGTCGGGCATTGAGATTGCTTCAGACCATCTGGTAGAGCGGACTATGATCATGAAGACGTTATTGTGTTCAGATGACGGAGGAAAGGGGCCCACTAAGTCCACGTGGATGTGAGCGAAACTTCTCTGTGGTTGGTGAAAAGGCCCTGGGTCCATCTCCATATGTCGGTGGGCTTTAGATTTCTGGCAGGATGTGCAAGATCGGACCCAGTTCCCCGTGTCGCGGGATATGCCATACCACACGAACTTTTGTGACATCAGCTGTTTCTCGTAGTAAACGATATGAGAGGTCGTGGGTGAGGTCAAAGACATGACGGTGAAGGGATACTAGTATCCATGGAAGTAGACACCCGGTTTTTTACGTCGCAGAGAATGGTGGTGCTGGAATCGTTAAGTGGTGTGTCCTTGTACTGTAGGGCCGTGAGCTATGTTCTCACTACTGGTGTCTTGGGGTCCTGTTGTTCCTCCTTAGCGAGGTAGCCATAGTAGAGTCCCAGCTGTACTGCGTCTATTTCGTTTCTGGAGAGGGCATCGGCTACGGTGTTTTTCTTGAATGGCAGGTGTCGGAAGGTGCAGTTAAACTCAGCGATAGCCGAGAGTTGTTGGCGTTGTCGTCCGGACCAGGCGTCCGCCCGTCTGGTAAAGGCGTGAACTAAGGGCATATGGTGTTTCTAGATGGAGAATGTTGCACCCTCAAGAAAATGGCGGAAATGGCGGACGGCTTGGTGGACGGCGAGAAGTTCTCTGTCAAATTTAGAGTAGTTCTTATCGGCCTTGGGGAGTTTGCGGCTGAAGAAGGTCAAATGGTGTGAATGTCCGTGAGTGATTTGCTCCAGAACGTCGCCAATAGCGATGTTGCTGGCGTTCGTGGTGACAATGAGAGGCTTCTCGAGGATTGGAAATGCAAGGAGGATTTCTGCGGTGAGAACGTTTATTACTTTCTGGAAAGCCCCTGCTTGAGAGAGGCCCCACATAAGGTCCTTGGGTGTTCCTGGTAGGACATCGTACAGTGGTGTTATGGTTTGCCGCAATCGCGGGAAGGAACCGGTGATAATAAATTACCATACCCACGAATTCCTGCAGGGCCTTGACTGTGGTTGGCAATTCATTGCCTTGGGGCCGAACTTGGCGTGGTAGTAACAGAATTGGTTTGTGAATGCCGTCGTAGTCCTTTTCTGGTCTGGCTTTGGTCGAGGGGCGTGGTATCGTTGTGTAGGTGCTTGCCATTTACGGTTTTCTTGATGCTCATAAAAGCTATTCATGACACTCATGTTATTTAACACACAAAAATCAAGGAGCCGTTCTCCTGCAAGGTTCTTTTCGCCAATACTATGCACTCCTATGACATGTTCTAATCCTATTCGGTCTTGTCCAATATGTCTATTTAATTCACCCATGATTACATTATCGTTGTATTACAAGTAATTTCTAACATTTTGTAAGTCTTCATAGAATATTTCTCTTTCATCTACCGGTCTTCCTTGTTGTGGGGCGTAGACTTGTACAAAATTTAAACTTAGTCCATTTGTTTTAATAGAAAAAGCCAAAATCTTCTATTTTTTTTTCTGTTACATCCTGCTGATTCTTTGTGCTTGTCCTTCAGGTAACAATACTCCCACTCCATTTCTGGTATCTGCACCACCACTATGCATTAGCTGGTAGTTATCATGTAAGATCTTACTGCCTTCGCCTGCAAGTCTTGTTTCACATAAACCAAGAATGTCGATTCTTCTTTCCTTCAATAAAATAAGTTCTTCCTTCGCTCTAAGCGTTCTCACATTTAAATTAGCAACTCGTAATTTTTTCCTGGAATTTCTTGAATCGTTTCGGAGGCAGTGTCCATTTCTGCGAAGTCGATGATCAATGTTGACGTCAGGGTTCCGAGGCAAAACGTGAGTTTTTTTAGGATGATCATAAGTTTGCCGGTTTGCTAGGCCTGTCGCAGACTTCGAGACTGTTGATCAGTACCATCTGACGTCCACTTCCTTACGGTTATAGGTCTGTCTGCACCAGACCCAAGTAAAGACGCCAGTAGGGACAAGCCGTCGCACTTCGTCAAAGTTTGGTAGTCTATCCAAGTGGGCGCAAACCCTTGGACCGCGACGGTGTAAGGAATGAATGTCCCAATATGCTATATTTTTATTGTATAAGTGTCAGACTTACATAGTGCTCCGGGATCACGCGACAGTCCGATCGGCCAATCAGCGATGACCTCGTGACCTGAATGGCTGCTGTCCCGGTGTGCCCCTAACAATAGTCACTGAGATCGGTGAAGTGGCTTGTTCCAGTAGCCAGTTACTTGTTAGCCTGCATGGTAAAGCGATCTTCTGTATGCAAATTAGTTCACAGCACATATTGCCACCCCTATCTTAACCTCACAGAACACTTCGATTCCTGACTGAGCAATTCTTTTACGACGGTGTAGGAAACGTCATCCCTCCTCTTTTGCGAAATGATTCATATATTCATACACATAATTAGTGTTTCAAAATTAAATTTTATTCAAAAGTACAGTTATTTATTTGGTTTGATAAAATAAGATAATAAATAGATAAATGCCAAAATGAATGTCACTATCAAGAGCATTAATTATTTAAAGGTTTTGATAATCGTACCAGAAATAGCTTAAAATATAATCAGATAGACTAGTGTTAGATAACTAATTAAATAGCTAAAGAATATAAGTATAATGAATTTTCTATTAGGAATGGCTTTTTTTTTCGTTTAAAGATAACTAGCAGGTTCGATCATGAAAAGTTTGTGTTCTAACGCGGATTGGAACTACATGTATTTAAAGGTATACATATTGAAAATGTTATTATTTTCCTTATACACAATTTATAAGACTTAGCTAAAAATAAATTCAAAATTAACAACATATAAGTATGTACAGACAATGGTATGAACGAAACAAAAAAGTCTTTGGTCAAAGGTTACGCAATTATAGTTTCAAAGAATTTTGTCAAAAGAGGAAACTGTAGGGGTTGCACAGGTAACAGAATGGTCAAGACCTTTTCATATTTAAAGACACAGACTTTTGTTCGCTGTCGGTCTTGAGATTAAAAGTAAATCTGGTTACCGGTCCTAGGCGCTGATTAGCTAACTGAACATGCTACACTTGTTCGTAGGGGGTGCTGCTGTCTCAGGGCTTGTTGCTCTTGGATGGGGTTAGTCTTCAGAGGGCGCGCGGAAGGGAGTATAAAATCGGCAGCTTGCGGTATGTTGATGGTAGGGTGCTGGCAAGT
>NC_134783.1:13767163-13784663 GCF_046742065.1 Oratosquilla oratoria
ACTATACACGATTTTAAGAATATAGTGGATGCGGAGAGATACGAAAACGGGTCACTACGAGAATAGCTCTCGTTCCGTAAAATACAAATAGGTGAACACACACACACACACACACACACAAACACACACACACACACACACACACACACACACACACACACACACACACACACACACACACACACACACACACACACACACACACACACACACACACACACACACACACACACACACACACACACACACACACACACACACACACACACACACACACACACACACACACACACACACGCACACGCACACGCACGCACCCCCCATATATATATGTATATATATATATATATATATATATATATATATATATTATACACACATACATATACAATATACTGTATATATATATATATATATATATATATATATATATATATATATATATATATATATATATATGGCTAGTCTTCCGACAAGTGTTTGTGTCATTTGACAATTTGGAAATAGACTCATCTGCTGGGATTCGAACCCTTGCCTACGCGGTAAGGTCTTTGTCTTACAAGACGCAAGCCGCGTAGGCAAGGGTTCGAATCCCAGCAGATGAGTCTATTTCTACATATATATATATATATATATATATATACATATATATATATATATATATATATATATATATATGTATATGTGTGTGTGTGTGTGTAGTTGCACACGTACATTTCCATCATCAATTCATTTTAAAGAAGCTTCAGGTTATCCACACAGTTTAGAAGGTCAAGAGAAAAATTTCTAGTATAGATTGCATAAGAAATAAACTTGTCACCTTGCAAATTAGTTAATTAATTATGTGATGTTCAAAATACCCCATAGTGGAGGGCATAGTTCTCTTAAGTCAATTAAGATAGCACCAGGAATGAAATAATCTTATTGTCATTTTATCTCTCGGTGACTCATTCTCTAAAGGAATCTTGATTAGGACGAAACGTAAGAATAAGTTATTCGTATTGTTTCTTGAGTATATTGTTTATTACCATATTATTTCGTTGTTTCATAACTTTTAATCTTTAAAATCACACACCACATCTTCATAAAGAACAAACCATTACCTTCTGAACTTGAGCATAGATTTGCGATGTTAATATTTACTAAAACCCAGGAGGTGCCAAGATAGGAGGGAGGGAGGAGGGTGGAGGGGAGCGGAATATATGGGAAATGAAATGGATGGGAGTGATTTCTATGCCTTTTTTTTTTTGGCTACCCCCCGTGTAAGGGGGAAAAGCCTTTGGTATATGTATATGAAACCCAAACAGTGAAAAACTGGATAGAATTAAACCAAAAGGCGTTAAGCCAAAGAAAAGGCCGTCCCCTTTGCCCTATGTGCTTAGAATTCGAGGAAAGTTAAATACGACTGAAGCTGTTAGGGATTGTTCCACGCTCTTTCTATTTACTAAATGAGCCCAAGGCCGAGGAAAGTAAGTAGTACAATATATCACATTAAATTTAGTCCCCGTAATGTTTACTCTAAATGGTATAATATATTATAACAACCAAGCCCCAGGACATGCTATGGTTTAGGAGAGTGTTCAGATACAAGGCCTAAGAATTATAGGGTAGAGGATTTTCAGGATTTCAGAACTAGAAAAACTTAAGAATTGGTATCATCTCACCCTTAACAAGGGCTTCTTTTCTTCGAGACAATATTTTACTAAAGAGATAAATTCATAAAGGTGACAAATGAAATATTCATTAAGAGATCGTAGTAATCAGTGATCATGATTCTTCTTTGAGAAAAGAATAGTCTCCATTCATGCAATCACGCTACGTGACTCTGGTTCGTAGAGATATTCTTAAAATCTGTGAATTATTGGCTCCATAAGTTTGATTTAGTCAATAACCCCTAACTGCGGTATAAAATGAAGACAAGATGGAGTAGATATATGGTTGTGACAGGGGGGGAAGTGGAATATGTTTGCTCCAGAAATATGCAAAATAGAATTATGACCCATAAAATTTATCCTCGGCTAAGAAGATTAGATTTATGGGTATGCGTGTGTGCAGCATGAATTATCCTGACTGAATTTATCCTTAGTAGGGGAAGGGTAACCCTTACTATAATTCATTCCATCCTGGTCCACATGATTTTATTAACGTATAAGTAAAATATAAAACCTATATAAGTTTATTTTTCTCCAATGAGGAAATGGAGAAAAATGCAAGACAACCGGAGTGCCCTATTAGTGATGGTACAGATTATTAATCTTAACACGTTGGTTTAATCTGGCTTGGTGAGATTATAGTTATGATCACATAAGAGTGAATTGATATTATCTTATTCTAGCCACCTCAAGGTAACTTGAATCATCTTGGGTAATTTCCCCGATAGTTAACAAATATTCACACAATTTCTAAATAATCTCTTATCTAAACATTCAATGTTTGGTGCCTTCAGAATAATCAGTTTAATTATGAACGACGTAAATGCCCAGTAGCTGAAATCTCTTCTCGACTTTTTTAATGATTATTTGATTGTGACTGACATCAGATAATTCTAATCAGATGAGGACAACTTAGTGAAAAATGAGTTGATGCTTGTTTTCCTTTTCCCCCCAGACAAAATAAAAATCTTAGTTAATCATATCAAGCTCTGACATCCACTTAAGCTAAAAAAAAAAAAAAAAAAACAATATATGAATTGAAACGTTTTCTAAAATTTCAAATTCTAGAAACCGTTTTAAACTGAATGACATCATTTAATCTTGTCCAGAAGATCGTCATTAGTAAGCGCAAGACGATAATGGGGTCTATACATAAGTCATGTTTCATATATTTTCATTTTTATGTATAATTAAAAAAAAAATTGATTTAGCGTAGATAAGTCTAGTTCTTGGTAGGAACAAAATTCTAAGAAAGCATGATGAGACAACTTAAGGAGATTTCCAAGATACCATTTTTCCACGACTACAAAACTCAAGCACTTCATTCACAATCTAGAGTAATGAGTCAACTTCTTCGTCTACCTTCTAGACCTTGCATAGGTTTTTCATTACTCTAAAAGAATTTTAGCTTGAGACGGGAACCAAGATTTTTCATTTTAATGCCATGGTCGTACTCCTCTGCAATTAAGTCGAAGAATTAATTGCAATTAGGAGGTCAGGAGGCACCATAATATGTTCCAGAAAATCAATGCTCCCAGTGAACTTAGAAAAGTGGACGGTGTGTGAGTGTGTGTGTGTGAGTGTGTGTGTGCGTGTGTGTGTGTGTGTGTGTGTGTGTGTGTGTGTGTGTGTGTGTGTGTGTGTGTGTGTGTGTGTGTGTGTGCGTGTGTGTGTGTGTGTGTGTGTGTGTGTGTGTGTGTGTGTGTGTGTGTGTGTGTGTGTGTGTGTGTGTGTGTGTGTGTGTGTGTGTGTGTGTGTGTGTGAGTGTGTGTGTGTGTGTGTGCGTGCGTGCGTGTGTGTGTGTGTGTGTGTGTGTGTGTGTGTGTGTGTGTGTGTGTGTGTGTGTGTGTGTGTGTGTGTGTGTGTGTGTGTGTGTGTGTGTGTGTGTGTGTGTGTGTGTGTGTGTGTGTGTGTGTGTGTGTGTGTGTGTGTATACCTAGTTGTATTCTAAGGGAAGAGAGCTATGCTCGTAGTGACCCGTTTTCGTATCTCTCCGCATCCACTATATTCTTAAAATCGTATTTAGTTTTGGCATTCAGTGTTTCTCTGTTCATTTTGTTCCAGATATCAATCACTATCTGGGAAGCTATTCTTTTTCAGGTCTCTTCTATAAGTGTTCTTCTTTTAGTTTCTCTTCATGTCCTCTTGTTTATCTTATGTCCCACTTTAATAAGTCATCTCTATCGAAGATTTCCATCCCCTTCATAATTCTTTAAATGGTCAATAAATCACCTCTTTCTCTTCTCTGTTCCAGTGTTGACAGATGTAGTTTCTCCAATCTTTGTTCGTATGTCAGATTTGCCAGTCGCTGCAGTTTGAATTCTTTCTAGTTTTCTTATGTTCTTCTTTGTGTTGGGTGCCCACAATGTTGCGGCATATTCTAGTTTAAGTCTAATTAGTGTAACCACTATTTATTTTAACATCTCCTCGACTATGTAGTCGAAGGCCACTTTCAATGATTTTAGAATGAAATATTCTTCAATGGATGTCATCATCTTAATGGTAACCCAAAATATGCTATATATATGCAACTACTCCATCTTGTACAAATGTATGTTATACCAAATACCTTCTGATCCTTAAAAACATCATAATCAAAATATGAAAACAAAACATTTTAATATATCTATAACAGTTTCAGTAAATTATTTGATACAATTTCATACCGGTAGGTGACGAATAGTATTTGATGTCTTCATCTTCCTGAATACAATAGATAATATTTAGGCAGCATTAACCATGGAGAAAAAAAAAATCAAAATAAGGACATCGTTGGAAGAGTTGTTCGTGATAGATCACAATGTAGGATGTTTTTTTTTTTTTTAAAGATGGAGAGTTTACTGGCAATGTGATGTTGATGTTTGTGAGATATGTTACATCGGTTATATGTACAGTATTAATGGTGTTAGCAGCATTGGAGAGTGTGTCTGCATGTATTTCACATTTGTCGGAAACTGAGACAGTACCCTTAACCGATCACAACTTTGGGCTCAATTCAGGACAGATAGTAGATACTCTGGTTTTGGTTGGAAAAATAGGAAATATGAACTTCCTATAATACTATGAGTAGCCTGGTTTACAATTTTTTTTCGTAATGGCAATTCTGCATCACAGACACATTTCTAATTAGTAAAGCTTTACAAGAATTTTTCAATGCTTCACGGAACACAAGAAGAGAAGAGTGACAGATAGAGATTCCTATTAGTAATCTTGCAACTTTTAAGGTTATCATTAGAAATTGTACTCTTTTTTAGGTTATTAAGAGAAAGGATGTAATTTAGTGGATCTACTACTGGTATGTTAACTTCAAAAATTGAACTATTTACCTTCATTGAGAAAAGTATCAGATTGTACAGGATCTAAAGTCAGAAGAGAAAGGAACTTCTATTATCACTGAAGTAACCTTTAGGTATGCAGTTAGCAAGGGGTAGTACTTGTACAATGCTATATTTACTTCATCAACAAAAGGTTTAAAATTCCATTCCTTCTTGACTGAATTAATCATCCTTATAAGTTGAAGTATTGGGAGAGGGGAGGATGTGACTTGAACAGAATTTGCTAAAATTAAATCTTGCACATAGGATTTCAACTGAGGTTACATCTCAATTATTTTCAAGTGCATAGTATCAAGTAGTAAGAAAATAAGTAGGGAGCTCTCTTGTTCAGACTGGCTGGTACTGAGTTTCTCTAAATTACCTGTAATCTCAGAGATCAAATCCTCATTTAGTTATTTTCTCATTTAATTTATTCACAGAAATCTTTAAATCAGCAAAAAAGCCAAAATTGGATATTCCTAATCCAGCAAGAGCTCCTAAAGCTACAACCATCAAACTTCTCTTTTGTCTGCCATTGCGTTTGAAATTTACATATATGAGATCAATTTTACTCTCTATCTCACTTATTTTATTTCCAAGTTTCCTTTGAACAGCATTTTTATTTGAGATGCTCTACTTAATAATATCTAAATTCGCTCTCATGGAATCTATATTACTTTTGATAATAGTTATGTTTTGGTAATCTAAAACTATGCTAAGGATATGATCTACCACTACCATGCTTCCTTGATGCTGTACCAAGACTCCAGGTCGCACAGGATTCCAATCTCAGGCATGCACCAAACATATCAATTCTATAAGTCCAGTCTTCATCTGTAAAAATTGGCAGTATTGATGTACAATTCAAACATAATACTATAAACATATTCCTGATACTCTTCATTACTCAAAGTTTCTCCAATATAATTTTGTAAAAATCGTTAGTATTAATGTGCAATTCAAACATAATACTATAAGCACATTCCTGATACTCTTCAGAACTCAAATTTTCTCCAATAGAATTTCTCTAATAGAATTTTGCTTCTCCTTCAGAAAAGGTTGTTGTTTTACAATCCTCACTGTCACAATTATCATCAATATCAAGATCTATCCTAGTCCTTTTTAAATCATCCACATGTTTAACTGACACTTCTCTAGTTTATAAATGTGAGGTCTCGTATTTATTTCACACGCAAAATGAATTATTCTATAAGGACTGGAGTATCCTGGTGAAAGTTTATTACTGATTGTATGCATTTTGGCCACGAGCAAAACTCCTAATTGTAATTCTATTTTGTGTGTTTTTCCAAGTTGTTGCTTCTTCTCTTGTGTATAATATTTCATGTGTTCCCTAACTCTGATGTATGGCTTGAAATGTATGTATCCTATTTGAGATCTAATCATCTATATCATACAGTGGTTTCGGACCTGCAATTAAGATTTCATACGGAAGAATTTTGTCTTCCAAAAATAATGAAATATAGAGTTACTCCTGTAGCTGTGTTGATTTGGTTATTGAGTGCACATATAACACAAGGAATCCAACTATCCCAAATTATACTATGTGGGCTTATCAAACCTCTAAGACAACTGAAAAATTTCTTATTTGACCTCTCTACAACTCCATTGCTCTGAGGATGATTCACTTAAATATTAATTTTGTTTATCTTAAATAACCTACATAATTCGCGGCCAAGACATAGTGGGAATTTTGACGGCTTGGAGGTAACGGATCGATACTCAATGTATCCCAAGGTTCTGAGGGGATGATTACCTCACCAATCTGGAGTAGTCTGGGGTCAGCTCCACGAAGCAGGTTACAGATAGGGAAATGTTCTATGTGACGAGTGATGTCAGTGCTCATCTTAGGCCAGAAATATACACGTCTGGTGTTTGCCAAACATTTGTCTCTACCGGGATGTCCTGCAATGGGGTTATTGTGGACCATTGAAAGAACTAAATGAATCAGGGAGTTCAGGATCACTGTTTGGAATGTAGCAGTAGTGCTTCTCCTAAGAATTCCACCATTCAGCTGTAATTTCTTTACGTGTGGCTCCCGATTCTAGGTGGAGAATTGCCTGTGACCAACTTGTGTCATCCCTCTGTTCCTTTCGAAGCTCCTGAGGGTAAATACAGCGGGTGGTATGTACTGTTGCAATCAAAGGGTTTCTGCTAAGTGCGTCAGCTACAATATTGGTTCTACCTTTTATTTAGCCAATTTCTGGGTTGAACTTTAAGATGGTTGTATATGTCACCTTGTTATCTTACCTTGTAAAGTTTTTCCTTTGAATTTTTTTGTCAGAGATTAATGGTCTGTCATGACTGATTTTGTGTGCTAAAAGAAGTTCTCGGAAATATTTCAGAGCCCAGATTACAGCTAGAGCATCAAGTGGGTGGTGGAGTACTCACACTCTGCAGGGTTCAATACGTGGCTTGCGTATGCGATCGCTCCATGTTTCCCGTTTGAATCTATTTGTTGTAGGACTGATGCTATACCAAAGGAAGATAGAGGTGCTTCACAAAGGCCTAGAGCAAAAGAAAAGAAAAATAGTGGAGGCAACGTACATTACGTCCCACCCCTGCATCAACCATAGGAAATGGTTTATAAAATCAGCAGGAGCAGCAGGCACTTTAATTATCAAGGAGGTAAAAAGGACGATTGAGAACGGAGGGAGAAGCATCATGGTAGGAGTCACAAGAGAAGGGTTGAGAACGGATGAGAGTATGGAGGCAGAAGAACAAGGCAAGGATGAATTGCATAAGCTGTTCATTTTCTGAGACTGTATGTACTTTGAGAATGTCCTGGTAAGGACGAAACATTAGTGAATAAAACTCCAACTGTTCTCTGTATTTAGCTCACCGGCCTTCCTAGCATATATATATATATATATATATATATATATATATATATATATATATAATATATAAATATATATATATATATATATATATATAATATATACATATATACATATATATATATATTATTGCAATTAACTGGATTCTGGATAAAGCTCATTTTGGTCAATTTAGCAAGTTAGATTTTAAGCTAGTTTCAAAGAAAACCTGTAACCGAAAGGTTCGTACAGACTTGGATTGGAGTGTAGGAGAGGAGTGGGTGGGTCGGAGCACTCGTGAAGCCGGGGCGTCGTGGAAAGGCGGGTGGTTCCAGAGGTCACATCTGCTTAGCGTGAATTGCGAGGATTCGGTAGAGGTCGGCACCGGTTTCCCAACGAATTCTTCCTTCGTGGTGGGGGAGGGGAGGTGTGCCGAAGCGATGATGGCTTTCAGGTGATTAATCAGCTGGGCAGGTCGACAGGTGACCGCAAGCTGACTCGAATCTATTGCAAATGGCCCTGCTCGCGGTTTCGTTGATTCAGCACCGGCCGAGAGGGGGCCGCTCCCCTCTCTCGGAGTGATGGATGTGGTTAGCACCAATTTGCTCCAGCGATTTGCACTATGGTGTCGCAAGGAGTAGTGATTCCACAATGTCGTGCGCGCAGTAAACACATCACAAGGGTTAATAGAATGATTCACCGCAAGTTTTACACGCCCTTAGATTAAAATATTCGTATTAAGGGGCTGAGTTTGGCAGTTCTGTTGGAGAATTGGTTGACGTGTTTGTTAGTGATATGCACTATGTCGGATGTGAACAAAATGTCACATGTGAACGAATGTTTTTGTTGTACCGTCAAAACAATGCACATGAGCCAACAAAGAATAATCCAGTAAGTGATATTGGTGTGGTGCTTACTGGGATTATTCCTTTTGTATGGGTGACACGTTTATCAACCGAAGCACTTATAGGCTCTTGTGGGTCAATGTCCGTACACGGAAAACACTAACTCCAATTTCTGATATGTGGTGGCTTTAACGCTTTTACCATTAAATATATGAGCAGGTAAACTAGTACGGCAATAGAACTCGTCTGTCCATTTTCTTACCTATATTTGGTACTAGAAAGACACGCCGTAGTTACTCCTCGATCTACAATCACCTACTAAGTGCCACTCACAGGCTAGGTCGTGGTTAATATACCATTTAAATACTAAAGTCAGGATATGGTGAGAGGAGTTGACAGTTTTACAATTATAGCCTTCCTGTTTTTACAAATGGAAGGTTTAAACATAGGTTATATTATAAAAGGTTTAGTTCTACTATCTGGTTATTTCTTATAAATAAATTTGCGTTCGGGTTTATTTATGGATGTGGTGTATGTGTGCGTTAGAGATGTGTTTCTGGCTACTTAGTCACTATCAAGCACTGATTATTTTGATGGTTAGTCGCCTTAGGGCGTGGACGTATATTTGTTCGTATATGTATTGTGATGTACTTTTCCCTGGGTAATGTTACGATATTTAAGACATTAGCTATGTCTGCATAAACCTTAATAATACCCTGTCAATCCCAAGAAACTTCTAACTTTTTCCACATTGTTTGGAACTGGATAGCTCGTTAGTGTTTCTATCTTTAAATTCACTGTACTAAGCCCATTTCTATCTATTTTATGTCCCAAATATATGACACTGTCATGCAAAAAAAAAAAAAAAAAAAAAAAAAATAAATAAATAAATAAATAAATAAATAAATAAATAAAATAAAATAAATAAATAAAGTTTCACTTTCATTCCTGCTTCAACTAGTCTTGAGAATACTGAATCCAATTTTTTTAAGTATTCATCCGTTTTTTGGGAAACTATTAAAACATCACCTATAAATACACTAGTAGTTTCCTAACAACCCATCTAGTACTGTATTCATTAATCTCATATAAGCTAATGGACAATTATATAACCCAAATGGTATTCGTGTGAACGCATAGTGTCCCGTTGTTGTAGAAAATGATGTATAGTCCCGTGAATCGTCATGTAACTATAGTGCTAAAATACCAATTCTCGGTTCCCAAACTACGAAATATATCTGCTATTACCAGTAACGGTAGCCTATCAGGTATTATTAATTTATTCAATTACCTATAGTCAATAACTGGACATATGGTGTCCTCTGATTTTGGCACTAGAATCAATGGGAAGTCCCATTCCCTGTGACTGGGTTCTATGACATCTTACGATAACTTTTCAGTGATCAATTTATCTCCAATGGCTAGCTTGGAATGTGGTAATCAGTAGGCAGGTATATGGCTGATTTCATGGTCTTAATTTAATCTGATGTTTTAAAACAGTTGGTTTGGCCAAAGTGTCCCCCGGCAATGATGTTGCTTTATTGAGCTTCACAAGCAATATGATTAAGCTGACTTCTAGATTGGGACAACAAGTAGGCTCCAGTTGACTCTCATATCTCTCAATTCTGTTTCTCGCTGAATTGAATAAATTTATGAAATTGGTGATTCCACCTCCTCGGTACCCTAATTCAAAATCTTAATGGGTCTTGGACAGACTTGAAAACATCCCATTTGTGTACCTTTAAGACTATATCTTTATTTAAAGTAGTATAATACTTGCACCTTTTTCTTGTGTGTCTTATAAATTTCTGAGTCCATCTTTAAACTTTTTATCTTGATTGATTCTGGGATGGCTAAAATTTCGGAGTTTGTTAATTGCTCTGGAGCACAATAATGTCAACTTTATAACGCCATCTTCCACAACTAGCAAAGCTTTATTTGGAGTTGATGAATTTTGAGTAATTTCTGGAATTTCTTAAACACCTGTTTTGGGTCCACTCTATGTATTTTTTTTCTCTTTTTTTTTCTTCTTTATCTGCCCCGCTACTACTTAATCTAGCATTGTTATCCTCCTATCTATCTCAATAGGTTCTCTTATCACAGACACTATTTCTAAGTCTGATTGGTTTAAAAATAAGATTCCACTAAGATCTCTAAGTCAGGAGGACATATGATCATGCTGTCTTATCTCATAGTTGCTAATCCTATCAATAGATATCCTGGGAAAACAGATTCTTCTACAAGTATCCCTCGAAACTGTAAGTACTCATTTGTACATAAAATAGCATCTAACTCAGTCTTACTTAATGGTTATAACTGATTTCCTGCTACTCCTTACAGTGAGTAATGACTCGTTCCAAGATTTTTATTGTCGGTTTTAATTGGTTTAAAAACTTGCTAGTTATATCATTGACTACAGATCTCGTATTGAAAAAATATCTAAATAGGTCTTTTGAATACTGTACCCGCTATGATGGGTCCTATAGAAGTCCTTTCTATTGTTATATTCAATTTGCAATTGTCTCTGGAGTTGGTGTTTTCTTTCATATCGCTGTCCCTAAAACAATACTATCTACTTGTTGCTCCAGGGCTAGCTCTGTAGTGTTGTTTTATTTTGTGCCTGAAGGTTTTCCTCTTGTTTCTAGGTGAATATGAAAATTTAGCATTGTTCTACAATCTGTGTTCTATGGCCTACTCTTTTGTGATACAAACAGAAAGGTGAGCTTCTACAATGAGAGTCATCATGACCCTCATATTTGCAGTTCATGCATATTGTCTTATAATAACACTCTTGTGCTTTATGCCCCCATTGGTTACAATTAAAGCACTGAAATCTAGCATTCCTTGAAGTGCTTCTAACTCTATGTTCAGATCCTCTATTTCTGCAATGACTCCTAGAGTTCCAAGTTTATTTCTGTTGTTGCATTCCTATTTCATGATATATGGACTAATTACTTTACTTCTAGGTATCCTTGTAAAATATAATATATCTTCTCGAAGTCCATTTTGTCTTTAAGATCCCTGTATAGCTTTTCTGTAGTCATCTCATCACAGTTGTGTAATATAGTGCAAATGCTATTAGTTTAGTAACCCAAGAATATTTTAACCTGTCATTAGATCTACTTTCTGTCTAATATGGATCCTCCAACATGAAAATAATGTACTTAGACCATCTGTTTAATTTTGTTGAATATTTTGTGTTTCAATTTGTTTTATTTTCTTTGTCATTCCAACTAAAGACCTGATAGGATCCTTATCACATTTTGACTTAAAGTGTTTTATAAATGCCTTCTTGTAATGTTCATATTTGTTTATATCTTCCATTTGCTGAAATTTATTATAAGCGCCTACCCTTCTCAGGACCTAGATTTTCTCTTATTTTTTCTTTACCATCTAATATTATTTTTGTCATTATTAATGTATCAATTAAATTAAGGGGACCCCCCGCCCAAAAAAAAAAAAAAAGATTCTGAAGGATCTTGCTGATTTTTTCTGTGTGATATCTAGGTCTGAGGAAACCTTCACAGCATGAGTTTTATTCAGATCTGACAAGTAGTTTTTTATTTTTTAATAAAAACCGTAAAAAATGCCATATTTTTGGGCTTCTTCAAATCCTATCTTCTCTTACAATTTTTATTCGATGTCTTTCATTTTACAGCAAAAGAATCTTATACATATATAAAAAAATAGAAAGCTTTTTTTAATATCTTTGTTTAACGCCGAGGAAAAAAAATATAAAAAAGTTATCGAAAAAAAAGCAAAATTTTGACTTTGACACGTTATTAAAAAAAATATTATTTAACATATGCAAAAAAACTCTCTACTTTATTTTTTGTCATTTATCTAGCTATTAATAGAGACCTCATATGCAAAAATCGGTTGAAAATTGAGGGAGGAGATAGATTTTGAGTATCAAAAACTTACATTTTTCAGAAATGAGTGTTAAAGTTTTTTTTTCCTTAGTTTGACTAAATTTTACATTGGACCTCCTAAGACCCATTGAAAACAGGTTCCATTGTATTCTCATTATAATTTTGCATCTTTCAAGTAACTCAGGCACTTTGTACCCTCCTACAGTGTAGGATATTATTCACTCAAAGTGAGGGTCTCATAAGCCGCCACCTCACTCTTTGTCGCAAAGTTTGAGTTCTTGGTCTAGAATGACCCAGCAAGGTGGTCTGATTGCTGGGATTCAGCTCTCTTTCTTTTCTTGGGTTTCCTTTCTGGTGTTGGAACAGGCTCTTGCTGCATCAGGGACATCACTGTGAGGTTTGAGGCTCTAAACCCAAGGTGTTGCAACAAGGAGGCATCCTTGTAGCCACTTGTTAGCAAACAGTTGTTTGCATAGAGACAACTTGTCTGATATAGGTGTAGAGGACAGAGGATCAGGTGCTGAGGATGTGGATGTAGATGGAAGGGAGAGAGCTGCTGGAGGGAGTACTAGTGGTGGTGGCGGAGGTGGTGATAACAAAGTTGATGCTGGGGTTCTTTCTTTCTCCCCTTGAGTTGCTAATGTAGACGTTCTTATCTTCTGCAAGTGTGCCTTTTGTTTGGATAGGTTAGGCATGGCTAATATCTTCAAATATCTCTTCACTGAAAAATAGATGCGAATTTCACACGGCAAATTAGTGAATGCGGCAAGCTAACGTGTACATGTCCTTTACTTTGTAAGGCTCAGGCCACTGCCAGTCGTGCAGGCTGAACTTCCTCACACCACATACTCACGTGCATGCCGGACGTAAGAGAAAACTTTATGAGTGTATCAAACGCAAAAAAGTAGGGTAAAATATGGTCAAAACGTATGTAAACAATGGTCGTGCGCAGCATGTGGCTGCCGGGGGGAGGGAGGGTAGGCCCTTTAAACCCTTTGAAAATAGCGGTACGATAAAAACATTTTACCAGCATCTAGAGCAAGATTCCTACTATGTATTTATGCAATAAAAAAAAATCGATTTTTTTTTCTTAAATCTGGGGGCGGGGGGTCCCCTTAAGGAACCCATTAACCCCCACTGTATTTTCTTCCCCCGAAAACTTTGGGATATTATTTTGTGGGGTAATAATCTCATGGCGGAGAACTTCCGTAACCATACCTTCAGTTGTTATATTGTTTGTGTGCACTGCATGATCCTATATTGTTGCACCAGTCTCTTCACACATGTAGCCGTATCTTGTACTAAGTTTTCTAGTAGATTCTGGATTTCATCATACTGCTGCCACCACTTTCTCCCACCTTTCTCCACTGTCATTCGTCACTTTCCCCCTTACTTCAATTTCTCTTCTTAAAACTGTCTTTACTTCACATATTTTAGTTGATAGCCCAAGTTGCCTCAATTTTTTTCCCATTTTATAATCTACATAGTTATATTTTTTTTCCTTCGGTTATAATAGTCTATATTGGTGAAATGAAAGCTATACAATTTTCTCCCTCTCTTCCGTTAATTCTTATACAGCGTGCTTCGCTGAGGTACATTCAAAGAATCCCTCGAGAATACTTATGTTAGGTCCTAGGTGAGCTTTGCAGTTACCTTTTTTTATTATCTTTAACTTTATGTTTAAGATACTCCCCAAAGGGCGTGATTTTACAACCGTGAACCAATTGAACTTTCTCCAACCTTTCCCCAATCAAATTAGTTGTTACAAGTTCATATGCAACATTGTTTACTTAAGCACTCTCGAATCTCTGCATATCTCACTAAGGATACAAGTCAGCAATGGAATCGGGCCTCAGGCCACTGTCTATTAACACACAGTGGAGAACGAGCTTATGCAACTCACTCGCCTTCGACTGTGTTTGTAGATAACTAGCCCATGAAAATACAATACTCGTCTTCTACGCCTCTTTCTACCAGCTCATCTACCAGCCTCTCACAATATCTCGTAGTTGAGAAATAGTACGGAGAGTGTCGAGTTGCACTTAGTCCATCAGCAGTCTGGAGATGTCCAAAACAATTCGGAAAAACACAAAAGCTTTGCACTTTGCGTAGAGATGGGCAATCGTTGTGATCCAAAGGATTTGTTTAGCAAAGTAGTCGTCACTGACGTATGTAGAATCATTTTTATAAAGATCCAGATGGGCCCTCAGCGTCTGCTTCTTTTCTTGTCTGCCCTGTTCTTTTCACGTTCTGGTTCTCTCTGCTTCTCTTCTTTATTTACTCTCTTCCATTGATTCTGTGTGTCTCACTCTGGTCTATCTCTGCTTCGCCTTTTCCACATAAGAACATAGGAATAAAGGAGACTGTAAGAGACCATAAGGCCTACACTAGGCAGCTCTGTATCCATCACTACCTGTCATCCCCATCCCTAAAGTTATCTGATCGTTTTCTAAAACAACTGATAGTTTCAGCGATTACTACATGGTTACTAAGATTATTCCACTAGTCGACCACACTATCAGTAAAACAATTCTTGCCTATTTTCTTCTTATATCTAAATTTGTCGAGTTTATACCCATTACTGCGAGTCCTGTCCTGTTGTTTTACTATGATAACCTTATTTGCATCACCATTGTTATAACCTTTGACCCACTTAAACACTTCTATTAGATCACCCCGCACTCTGCGCATTTCCAGAGAGTGTAGGTTAAGGTGCCTAAGTCTCTCTTCGTAAGACAAATTTCTGAGTCCATGTATCAATTTAGAATATATATATATATATATATATATATATATATATATGTATATATATATTTATATTATATATATGTATATATATATATATATGCATATATATATGTATATATTTATATATATATATATGTATATATATATATTTTTTTATATATATATATATATGTATTATATATGGATACATATATTTTCAACCACATTGCACTTTAATTCTAAGCCATCCACATCGGGAGGCCCAATGGAGGCCACAACCAGAAATTTAAATTTAAATTTCTGGTTGTGGCCTCCACTGGGTCTCCCGATGTAGATGGCTTAAAATTAAAGTGCACTGTGGTTGTTAAAATGTATCTCTAATCACTGGGTCCCATTCAGTGTTGTGTATACATACATATATATATATATATATATATATATATATACATATATATATATTATATATACATATATTATATATATATTATATATATATATGTATATATATATATATATATATATATATATATATATATACATTTCTAAACAGAAATGTAGTAGCACATTTGAAATGACACACAGGAAACCCACAGTCGGAGAAAATAAACTTCGAATAAAGAAGAATTCTATATTTCGGCTATCAACTGTAGCCCTCTTCAGGAAAATATATAAGAAAGAGGACAGAGGGGACTTATAAGCTACAGACAAGAGAAGGAATGTGGACAGATGGCATCACTCAGGATATATATATATATATATATATATATATATATATATATATGTATCTATATATATATATATATATATATATATATATATATATATGTATGTATATATATATATGTATGTATATTTATATATGTATGTATCTATATATATACTGTATATACATATATATATATATATGTATATATATACATATATATATGAGTATATATGTATGTATACATATATGTATGTATATATGTATATATTTATTTATATATATATACATATATATATATATATATATATATATATATATATATATATATACGTATTTCTATACCTTTTGGTTGTCAAATATTCCACTTTTGTATGGATCTTCAATGTTGTCATACCTCAAGACATCTAAAGAGAACCTACAATCTCACCCCAATCATGATATATAATCAGAAAACACCCGTACGTTGCAGTTGACAAATGAACTTAATCTGTATCATAAACCGCTATGAGAAACATACACTAATATTTCACCAGAATTAGAATAATGTTCTATCTTGAAGTATCTTTATGGGGTACTGCCTGTATGTTTTATATAGTCAAAATTTTAACGAACTTATCTAAAGACAACAAAAACGTATCATTCTTTTACGATTGGACTAATCCTCATTCAGAATATTTTCTGATTCTTTTCAACGTCCATAATCCTTCCGCTCTGCTATTCATCTTAATGTTTTGCTTTACAATCTCAAGGACTCAACCTCTTTGGTGAATGTAAAACATACTAGGGTATTCTATAAGCACCTCAGAACATTAGGCAAAAGTGAAACGGGCATATATAGAAAAGAAACAAAGTTGTCGTACTTGAAGGTAGCATAGTTACGACACCGTTGATGGGCTTGAAGAGGGTCATGTCCTGGTGCCTTAGGAGAGTTGATGCATCAGAGGGGTCCTCTGCTTCTATTAAGTGCTATAGTAGTCGTAAATTAGACCTTTACTGAGAGTTTCACTTGGCGGATGAGCATCGTTTCGACCTGAGGAAATTGATGGGTTTTTTTTTTTTTTTTACATAAGAAAGTAAGAATGAAGAAGACTGAAGAGACCATAAGGCCTACACTAGGCAGTTCTATGTCCATTACCACCTGCCATTCCCATCCATAAAAGTGTCTAACCTTTTCAGCGCTCACAACATGGTTACTAAGTCAATTCCATTCGTTGACCATTCTATTAGTAAACCAGTTCTTGCTTATTTTCTTTTTATATCTAAACTTCCCCAACTTAAATCAATTACTTGGAGTCCTACCTTGTTGTCTTAATGTGATGACCTCGTTTGCGTCACCCTTGATCCAAATTTTGCGTCTTTTTAGAAAGTATAAGTTGAGGTGCCTAAAACTGTCCTGATTTCAATGTTGGAAATGAATGAAGTCTCAACAAAAGTAAACACTGAACTATTTTTCAGTGTTTCACGCTTCTTTTTTAATTCAGTCGAATGTCCTCTAAAGTAAAAAGAATTACATAACATTGTAAACTTAAATAAAAGCTGGATAACAG
>NC_134783.1:13794663-13797163 GCF_046742065.1 Oratosquilla oratoria
TTATTGATTTTTTTGTGGCTATTCACGTGTCGTGTCAGTGAAGTTTACTCCCTGGAATGAAGTCGCCTGATCTTAGTTTGAACAAACATGTCAGATGTTCGTGGACAAAATTATATTTCTAGAAGACAATTTCTAGGCATAACTTTTCAGATCAATATAATCAAGGGTCATTATTTCAATGAATGAAATAATTTAACAGGAATAACAGTAGAAATAAATGATGAAAAATTGAAAAAAAACTTGTAATTTATTTATTCTACGTATTGTCATTCCAGTATGATGACGCTACTGTGTTCAATCAATATCAACTCAATAATGCATGTCCATTAATCTGAAAAATTGATGATTGTTGCTTATCAAGTAATGCGACAAAGAAAATGAAAAAGAAAAAATCGATTAATATTGTTACCCATTTACCTTTTGCTCCATTCATTAACAGAAATCAAAGTTCGGTATTGATACTGTTTATGTACTTGAAAATAAAAGAATAGATAAAACAGATATATAGATGAAATTATTTATACAAATAAGTGCGTGAAATAGTTGGCGTGAATGAAGTACAGGAGGTAACAAAGTCATGGCGTTATGAGTTGGAATGAAAAAGGCATAAAAAAGATACTTTTCCCTGTTTTTCCTGTAAAGAAAGACACAAAGCAGTACAAGTATAATGCAGTAAGGTAAAGAATTTATGTATCAAAACTTTGACAAAAATATTCATTCAACAAAACATGCTATATAAAAAGAAAGTGCTTCACTATTACCTTTGAAAAACAACTTATAGATCCAATTTAAATAAAGAAATATCAGAGTATCTGAAAAGAGAATTTCTAGACAAAAAAAAAAAAAAAAAAAAACGGAAAGTGTAATGCCCAAGTTGAAAAGAGCGTGATAAATGGGACGAATCTGAAGTTTGGTTAACTTTTCCAATTCATTCTGACAGAGAGATTTCGTAGCAGAATCCCATTGACCATTTACGGAGAAAGATTCAAAAGTAAGTACACAATCTAAGCCGAAGATGGCTGGGGTCCCTCATACGTATATTCTATGTTGACATTACACAAGTTTGTTCAAATGAAGTACTAATAATCCTATTTAAGAATAAGAAATAAGTTCAATTTACCAGTAAACGGCTGATTTTTTCGAATACTTTGCTGTCTGCTGTCTGACGATTTTATTTATCTAGAGTAATCACTCGTAATTTGTAGGTTGAGCATATTTTGGCCTTTTCTTTTATTCTGGTGTATTCTTGAGAAAATTTGAATATTATGCGAATACAAGGCTTGTGATTTATAAATACTTTTTTAATCGTAAAGGTAATAGCCAGTACATATGGGAGCATGATAATGAAGAGAGTGATAGATTATATGCAAATTAGTGAAGTAACAAAGAACAAGGAAAAAGCTCCCAAGGTTTGTGTAAAGTTTTTGTTATCAGTGCACACACACACACACACACACACACACACACACACACACACACACACACACACACACACACACACACACACACACACACACACACACACACACACACACACACACACACACACACACACACACACACACACACACACACACACACACACACACACACACACACACACACACACACACACACACACACACACACACACACACACACACACACACACACACACACACACAGTTGGTAGAGCGCAGTTGGTAGAGCGATGAACTACTAGTATGGTGGTGCGCGTAGTGCTTGGTTCGAATCCTGCCCAGGGCCGAAGTTATTTCGGTACAGCTGCACTTCGGGTTGTTACTCTGACTCTCGTGGGCAGGGAGTTGTGTGTGTGTGTGTGTGTGTGTAAGGTCATAGCATTACCCATAGATCGGACCTACGAGCTCTGAGCTCTCATTCGGGAGGGAAATAGCTGTCGATCACGAGTCCAACACGTGATCCAACACGTGATCCAAAGACCAAGTGAATACACACACACACACACACACACACACACACACACACACACACACACACACACACGCACGCACACACACACACACACACATACATAGGTATGTGTGTATGTATGTATATATGTATGTATATATGTATGTATATATGTATGCATGTATGAATGTGTGGGGGTGCGAAGTTGTGTGCGCGCGCGCGTCCGTGTATGCATGTGTTTGTGCGCATTTGTGTGCATGTATGTCTATGTCTGTGTCTCTGTGTGCGTCTAAGTGTGTTTGCACACCTGTGTCTAATCATTCTATAAACGTACCTGCATCTTTTCGTTTAGCCATCAATATGTGTAGTAAGGATCGTAAACGTATGACAAGAGGCCAAATAAATAAATAAACCAAACTAAACCAAACGCTATTCTAGGGAAACAAGAGGAAACCTAAGACCATACTCTCACTGTACCTTCTGACTGACCGCTTCTTTGCCCTTAGGGGAAGCCACAAGATCTTCCTTCAGTCAATATCTTCGTCGAAGCTTCGAAGCCACCGCCCATCACTTCGTGTCCAATATACAC
>NC_134783.1:13802163-13804663 GCF_046742065.1 Oratosquilla oratoria
AGTCTTTATTAAATCACCTATCCTCTTGTTAGTTATTTTAGCTATGTTCATACTACGAATCTGTAGTAATGAATACCTAGAAGGCGAATTTGATTATATTTTGAAAACCTTTGACAAACTTGGATATCCAGAGGGAATGTTGAAAAGAACAAAAAGAAAAGCAATAATTTTTTACAATCGAGGAAAGAAAGAGAGAAATGATAAAAATAATACAAATTTTATATCAGTACCTGGCTCAGAAACGTCACCAATAATAGACAAATATTTAACAAAATCAGGTATGAACATAGCTAAAATAACTAACAAGAGGATAGGTGATTTAATAAAGACTTCTGAAAAGAGAACCAATTCCGAAAACAGCGTCGTATACAAAATCCCGTGCAATAGTTGCTCAATGGCTTATTTTGGCGAATCGTCAAGAGGATTAGAAAAAAAGAATTTATGAACATAAAAACGACATAAAAGCACATAGGACATCTAATTCTTTAGTAGTTCATGCGGAAAAATTCGATCATTTACCAAACTGGAGAGAAGCTGAAGTGCTACATAAAGGTTTTGATAAATTCACTAGAAGAATTGTTGAATCAGCATATATTTCAACTAATAATTCATCGAATCATCGAGGAGGGTTTATCAATTTAGCTAAAGAAACTAGTATTTTAATTCTAAAGCATGCCAGAAAAACGACCTTTCCCAAGTGTCCGAAAAGATAATTAGATTTAGTACATAAACTTCAATATTGCAGTTCTACATACACTCTCTGAAGAAGTTCTACGCGAACGAAACGTTAGAGTGTTTAGGGTTCCGAGCCTTCCCCTGTGTTTATGTTCTCCATCATCCAAATAATTTGTCTAAAATACTTATCAATATATATATATAAATATACATATATATATATATATATATATATATATATATATATATATATATATATATATATATATATATATTGAAGGGGGAGAAGCGTAAACACCAGACTCAAAGTGGGAAGTTTAATGACCGACGTTTTGGTCCTAGTCCTAGGACCGTCTTCAGGTGTGTGAAAATATACAGTGTTCAAATGAGCTATTATACTGTCCGTGGTTGGAATTGGGAAGGTATTCCACACTGCCGAAGCTGTTCGGGTCCCCCTCCTCTACCAGTCGCTACGAGTACCAAACGATTGGACCACCTTACATACCAAATTGTGCATACATTTAATTTATAAATAATACAATGAAATAGAATTAGAATACAATAAAGTAAAATACAATACAATGAAATGGAATACAATAAAGTAAAATACAATCAAATAAAATGCCATAAACTCAAATGTAATAAAATAAAATTAAGATAAAATGCCACTTGTGCAACACTTTAAGGTGCACTACGCATTTACACGCGAAGTAAATAAACTAATATAGTAAAATACAATAAAGTAAAATAAAATACAATAAAATAATATATTCAAATAAAATGTAATAAAATGCACTTGTGTGACCATTGAAAATGCACTACGCACTTGCACGCAGAGAAAATAAATTGACACTTGATCACCCACACTATGACTTTTGTTCACATTGTTCTCTGTCGCTCACGTGGTTTGAAATGAGGCAACTTTATGTTGTATTTTTAGCGCCCAGGTAAACTGGGTTTAAATCTATGCACCTGTTTACGCTGACTTCTTTTGTCGTCCATGCTTCTAAGAATAGTCTCCTTTTCTTTGAGTTGTCTATATGTACCACTGTGGCTCCTTCCCAATCAATATTGTGTTGTGATTCGTTAACGTGTTTGTAGTGCTGAGGCTGCATCTTTCCGTTTAGCTGCCCGCATATATAAATATATATGTATATATATGTATATATATATATATATATATATATATATATATATATACATATACATATATACATATATATATACATATATATTTACATATATGTATATGTATATATATACATATATATATATATACTTATATACATATATATATATATATATATATATATATGTGTGTGTGTGTGTGTGTGTGTGTGTGTGTGTGTGTGTGTGTGTGTGTGTGTGTGTGTGTGTGTGTGTGTGTGTGTGTGTGTGTGTGTGTGTGTGTGCATGTGTGTGTGTGTGCATATTTATATTTATATATACGTATATATATATATATATGTATATATTTATATGTATATATATTTATATATATTTATATATACATATATATTATACAAAACACACACACACTCACACACACACATATATATATATATATATATATATATATATATATATATATATGTATATATATATATATATGGCAGTAGACTGGAAGTGAACATTAAGGGAGAGCGACTGGAGGAAGTGGATAGTTTTAGATACTTGGGTGCAGGTGTAGCAGGAAAAGGTGGAGTGAAGGTGGAGGTAGAATGTAGATTGAGAGAAGCGAGTAAATGCCTTGGTGGATTAAAGAGTGTAATGAGGAACAGACATTTGCGAATGGATGCGAAGAGGAGACTGTATGAAGGAGTGA
>NC_134783.1:13817163-13822163 GCF_046742065.1 Oratosquilla oratoria
GCAGTTGGACTTCGCATGTCGAAGTCCTGCAGATGAAGAGCAGAGTGGGATCTGGGCTCTGATTGGTTAATAGCAGCCTCGTTTGTGATTGGTTCTTGGAATTTGTCGGGAAGGGCGAGGCGGGGACTGGAGTGGGAATGCTTTATAGGTATGGGAGAAGGGAGGCGAGAGAAATGGGATAGAGATAATAGACGACGAGGGATAAGGGAATGAGGTTAGGTGATGAGACGAAGAAAACGGAGAGAGAAAATAACAAGATGAGATAGAGTTATATGAAGAAGAGATGAGATGAGAGAGGGGAAACGAAGAAGAAAGAGGGGAACGAAATGGAGTTGTTGGGAGGTGGAAGAGTGGAGACAGAAAGGGGAAAGGTATGGGAAGGGAGGAGATAGGGTGTTGGGAGATAGGGTGTTGGGAGACAGAAGGGGGAAGGGAGAAGGGAGATTAGGATGAGAAAGTGAGAAGAAAGTTGTGATACTGGGGGATGGGGTGGATTAATAAATATTGAAGCGTGAGACGGAAGGAAAGGGGAAGAAGGAACAAGCGAGAGGAAGAAGAGGGGAGAACGAGGACAAAGGAGTGGCATCAGCAGATGGGAAAAAGTTGGTTAGAAACAGGGAACAGAAGATAAAGGAGGAATGAATGGAAAAGGAAGAAAGTAGAAAAGAGGCAGAATGGGAAGTAGGAGAGAGAAAGAATAGATAACATTTGTGAGATTGAGTAATGGAACGGAAGGACGGGAATAGGGGAGGTATAAGAAAAATAGAAAAATAGTAGAAAAGGAAGATGGAATGAGAAATAGAAGAGAGGAACAGGGAAGAACAGGAGGGAATTGGATTGGAGAATTTTGTGTTTTGAGCTTACGAAACAACAGAAATTGTAAAGACAGTTGAATAAGGGAGATGAAGAAAAAATAGAAAAGTAGTAGAAAAAAAAGAAGACTGAATAAAAAGTAAAAGAGATGAACAGGGACGAAGAGAATGAAGTGGATTGAAGAAATTTGTGTTTTGATTTAACGAATCAACAGCAGAAACAGGGAAGACATTTAAAGGAGAAGATAGAGCAAGAAGCGAGGAGAAATAGAAGAATGGAAATGAAATATGTTGTAAGAGCTTATGTTCTGAGTTTATGGAAGAACTGCAGGAAGTCATCTTGGCTAAGGTCACGCTTGAGAGGAAATAAAAATTGAGAAGTGAGAGGAGCTGCAATATAAAGATAGGTTGTTGGGATCTACGGAAATGAAGGTGGAAAGAAGACCAGATAGAGAGTGAAGACAAGAAATATCACAGATCCTTTTTTTTTTATATTAGAAATTGAAAAAATACATTGTTTCAAATCAGTTTTTTTTATTTAATTTAATTTTATCCATTTCTCTTCATTTCACTTTATTTCTTCTATTTTCATTTCACTTCCTTCATTTCACTTTCATTTAATTTTATTTATTTTCGGTCCACTTTTTTTCATTATCTTGAAGTTTCTAGAGCTTGGAACATTTATTCTATATATAAAAAAAAAAAAGTAAAACTTTAGATATTCCCAATAAAGAAAAAATATCTATATTAAACGTTTATAAGATGGAATGAGTGGGGTGGAGGAGGAATGGTAATAGGTAGTCATGTGGATAGGATGGATAGGGACGAAGAGGTAGAATCTTCTTGGAAAAAAGAAGGAATACGGTAGGGGGCAGAGGAGCTTTGCTCGAAACAGGTCAGGACCCCAAAGATAAACTGCAGAAAGGAAAAAGGTGACCATGGGCTGACTCCCCCGGGAGCCACTTATCTCTGTTCCTTTGCCCCTAACTATTTGAGATAGGAAATTAGTCAGCCGTGTCTGTGTTATATCTTCAACCCAAGACAATAAAATTAATCCTTTTGTAAATTAGTTAACTGCGTCTGTATTATTTCTTAAAACCTATAGAACAAAATTAACTACTTTGTTAATTTGTTAACCATGTCTTTAGAATACTCTAATCAAAGTCAAAATGAAAGAAAAAAGGAAACTCGGGATAGGGTGTCAAGAATGAGAAATCGTGTTAGTACAGTACATTTCTATTTCATCCATTGTTAAGAAGAAAGCTGCAATATCTTAAGAATGCTGAAATGAATATATATATATATATATATATATATATGTATATAGATATGTATATATATATGTATATATATTTATGTATATATATACATATACATATATATACATATATATATATATATATATACATTATATATATATATATATATATATATATATATATATATATATATAAATATATATATATATATATATAAGGACAAAGCAATTTGAAATGTTCACTGATTAAAAACGTGTTAAATGGGCAAAAGATGAATATTGAAAATGTATTAAGTGTGCATTGATAATGAAGATAAGGTCACACATGTAGAAAAATATTGAATAAGAAATATATAATAAACTTGAATAACTTAGAGGAATCAAATCGAAATAGGAAGAAAGTGGAAGAAGCTACTGAGTTGGAAATAGCTAAGTTAGAAATGAAAAGACTCTTAATGAATTGGGAAGGAGAAATAGAATGGGACATAGAGAGAAATGAAGATAAGATCTGGAAGAGAGAGAGAGAGAGGGGGGTTGAGAAGTTAAACATGAGTGGTTCTAAAATTGAATGGAAAATAGAATAGAAATGTGAGTAAGCCATTGGGAGTGGAAAGTAAAATAGAGTAACAACAAAAGTAGAAATTGAAGTGGAAATGAAATTGAAAACAAAATTGAGAATGAATTTAAAAGTGACGAAATAATTTTTTATTATAAGATCTATTCAATGGATTTTATTGCGGCTGACATTAGACAATTCTATTCGGTCAGGAGGATCCTTGGAAATATATGTTCAAGTGATTCGAACTCATTTTGACTCATTTTGACTTATTCCTTTCTATATTGAACTTTAGAAATATTATCTTATCTGATACTTAATGATTTTATCTAATTAAGGACAAAACGAGGATGCAGCCAATACCCCGTCTGGGGTATTGGCTTCATGTTATTATGGCAAAGTAGCATGCGGTAGATACTTTAGGGTCTATATGGGGCGCCCCTATGGACCAGAGCCACACATCATTTTGTCTGTGATAGAGGAAAACTCTGTTCATAGAGAAATGATGACACTTTTATACTACGACTGTCCCTCCGTTATGCTGTCCTCCAACCCCTTGTTACTGTCCTGTACCATTTCTCTGAATATTCATTTCCTTTTTTTCGCCTATCCTGTGGTGGGGGAAAAGAATGCTACCAAGTCTTCCCCCTTGAGTCGTGAGAGGCGACAAAAAAAAAAAAAAAAAAAACGGGACGGGGAATAGGATTAGGAATCCTGCTACCTGTAGCCCCAAACGGGACATTCTTAAAAAAAGTAATAGCATAAGAGGATCTAAGAGTTTTCCAACCAGTACCCTACGGTTTGGGTCTTTTAATGTGCGTGGATGTGGTACAAATAAGAGTGAAAGGGAAGAGATAGATAATATCTTTGTGAGAAGAAAGATGGATGTGCTGGCTTTGAGTGAAACTAAAATAAAAGGGACGGGCGAGTGTGAGTTTAGGAGTGGAACTGGGAGGTTCTCAGGAGTGAAGAGGGGACGAGGGAGAGAAGGGATGGCTATACTAGTAAATGAAGAGATAGATAAGCGTGTCAGGGAGTGGAAGGAGGTTTCCTCAAGGTTGATGTAGATGAAGGTGAAGCTGGGAAGGGAGATGTGGGTTTTTGTAAGTGCGTATGGGCCTGATAGTGAGAAGAGCGTATAGGAAAGGGAGGCTTTTTTGGGTAGATATAAATGAGTGCATAGAGGGAAATGGGAGATTTGTCAATGTAGTTGTATTAGGAGACCTTAATGCTAGGGTAGGAAACGAACTAATAGACGGAATGATTGGGAAGTATGGAGTTTCAGGTAAAAATCATAGTGGAAGGCAGAGGTGGAAGGAGTGAATATGAGGGGGCGTCCTAGGATGAGATGGATGGATGGGGTAAAAGAGGCAATACAAAAGAGAGGAATGTCTGTTGAGGAAGGACGGGAGAGGACAGAAGATAGGGTTGAATGGAGAAGGGTTGTGTATGGATGACACTGTGATGCATGAGGGAGAGTGGATGGGGGATGGGGGGGTGAGGAAGTATGTATGAGAAATAATCCAACGCTGACCAAAGGGATTTCTCCCCGTCTTCTCATTTTCTGCATGAGGGGACGGAGAGGGAGGTCGCCGAATTAATGAAGCGGCCTTGCTGGGGATGTGCTGTGTCTTGCGACACTGCTTCTGACCCAGAGCAGTGGACAGAATGCAGGGATGACCCGTCATCCAGGAGGTGCCAAGATGAGAGGTAGGGAGGTGGATGGAGGGGAGTGGAATATGTAGGGGATGGAATAGATGGAAGTGGTTTCTATGTTTTTTCTTTTTGGCTACCCCCCGTGTAAGGGGGGAAAAGCCTTTGGTATATGTTTGTATTTATGTATGTACTAAAGGTGTATCACGGAGATGAATGAAATAGTCCGGCTACTGCAGAATTAAAAGAACTGACCTCCAGTACGGAAGGGTGTAATCGAGGTAGATGTCAACCCCCGATTTTGTTTAAAGTGGTTTGATAAAAAAAAATGGTAATGATACTCATTGGAAAGACCTAAGGATGCCAACAAGATAACAAAAAGAACAATGGCGAGGAGAAGAAAAAGAAAAAGAGGAAGAAGAAGAAGAAAAAAGAGGAAAAGGTAGATTAGGAGGAAGGAGTAGTAGAAGAAGAAGAAAAAGAAGAAGAGGTAGAAGAGGAAGAAGAGGAGGAAGGAGAAGAAGAAGAGGAAAAAAGAGGAGGAGTAAGAAGAGAAAGAAGAAAGAAGAAAGAAGAAGAAGAAGAAGAAGAAGAAGAAGAAGAAGAAGAAGAAGAAGAAGAAGAAGAAGAAGAAGAAGAAGAAGAAGAAGAAGAAGAAGAAGAAGAAGAAGAAGAAGAAGAAGAAGAAAAGAAGAAGAAGAAGAAGAAGAAGAAGAAGAAG
>NC_134783.1:13837163-13839663 GCF_046742065.1 Oratosquilla oratoria
CAAAGATAAAACAGAAGACTCTAGTAAGAAGATAAATAGTCAAGAGGATTATCCATAAAAGGAGATATTGAAGAACTTCGAAACCCAATGAACCAATCGGCTATCTTGAAGGAACAAACAATGGAATATCAGAATTAGAAAAGAATATAGATAAATAGGTAGAGAACTAAAGATAGATAAATAGATAAATAAATAGATGTATAAAGTCATGTAGGCAAGAAGAAAGTCTTGCACATAGACATGTAGAAAAAAGACAATGAGGCAGATGGGTAGACAAACTTATAAACGATTAAGCAATCAGACAATAGACAGGGAGTCAGAGATTGGAAGGTAGGTACACAGGTGTGGCAAACGAATATATAGACAACCAGAGAATGATGGAAAGGATGAATGAAATATCAATAGGTAGATACCAAGAGAGCCAGGCAGACAGAAAGACAAGTTGACAGACAAGGAGAAAGATACATAGGCAGATCATCAGACAGATAGACAAATAGGTAGACAGGTAGACAGCTAAGCAGCCAACCAGCCAGCCAGATAGACAGGCAGACAGATAGGGACAGGCAGATAAATAAAATGGCAGTCTGACAGACAGACATACAGAGGGGGAGACAGACAAACAGATAGACAGACAAACAGACAGGCAGGCAGACAGACAGACATACAGAGGGGTAGACAGGCAAACAGATAGACAGACAAACAGACAGACAGGCAGACAGAAAGACAGATAGAAAGAGGGGCAGACAGACAAGCAGATAGACAGACGAGTGAGGAGAGTGAGCCCAAGGCTGAGGAACAAACAGAAGATCTTCGTCATTCTCTGTGGAGGTAAACAAAAGACTTCAATCTGGGTCCAAGAGGCCAAACGGGAAGACGGGATGAGGGATATTTTCATA
Organism: Oratosquilla oratoria; assembly: GCF_046742065.1. Taxonomy (NCBI): domain Eukaryota; kingdom Metazoa; phylum Arthropoda; class Malacostraca; order Stomatopoda; family Squillidae; genus Oratosquilla; species Oratosquilla oratoria. The sequence goes on from NC_134783.1 coordinate 13,838,060, forward strand.
ATGGATGGTATTACAAGGAGAGCTGAAAAGCAAGTGTGTTATGGAGTGTGTTAGAATGATTAATAGTGATAAAGTATGTTAAACGAATATTTTTTGGTCCATAACAAATTCAAATAAGAAGTAAAGTAGGTATATTGATTTTTTCTTCTTCTTTGCGGGGTTGGGGTGGGGGTGGCATAATTATGTTGTTTTTAGCAGATTGCATTTCTAGGATGCATTTTACGAATAACGTGTATCTATAGAAAACTAGGGAAGCTATAAAATGTTTCTTAGGAAAATTTATCAACATTAGGCAAGCTACTTGATATTAAGTGTATATATGATGTATTGTAAGGCTAATGTCTAATAATTTTATATTCAGTATATTGTACTATACGTAATAGATTTCATTAGAGTACTTGGAAATATATAATGAATTGGAGGGTCAGTGTATTTATATCAAATTCATAAGTACTAGTGAATAGCATTAATAAGGTTACTTATATTAGAAATGCTGTTATACAGTATGATACACTCGAATATTAGAGTATTCATTTTAAGTTAATGGGAAAAGGATATTTTTTTAAGCATATCTGTAAATTCGACAGAGGTAGAACGAGTGAGTTAGTCAAAGTCAGAACTGTGTCGAAATCAAAGTCGATGTCAGAGTAAGAGTCAGATAGATTCAGATACGACGTAGACAGACTTAGTAAGACAGACCCAGATTTGTAGCGCTTACTGAAAAAGTGATAGTGCAGTGTTTTTTTTTTTTTTATCAATCATACGAATTTTATCAACGAAGGGAAGGCTTGTCTCCGAAATAGATTTTGAGTAGAATCTAATAATTTGTTAACGAAAAATTCCAGATTGAAATTGAAATGTGTACGTTAATCTATTTTGTTGCAAAAGGATATTCTCCAAAAATTACATTAAGTGTATTTAGATGAGTTTGCTGTGTAGTAATTATCCAACGAAAATAAATTATTTTCTCGTTTAATACCAATAAACTGGATCACCTAATAACTAAATAATAGAAAAAAGGGACAGTATTCTGTTGTAAAGAAGTTGTGTATTAATAACATTCATTGCGGCCATATATTCCTTGGGAACAAAGTCATTAAGATAATGACTTTACAATGGTAACTTTGTTATACTCGTAGTTGGCCAAATCTACAGAGCAGACCTTTCTTATTATACGAACGCTTTCGTGCTTGATCTATTACAACGACCTACAAAAGTTCCTTTGAGAAACTAAGAATAGATTTTCTTTTCTAATTTAACCCGGGTGATTTCACAGCCAGCAATTAGCGTTTTTTGAAAGTTAATTACTCCCATTGGGAAAAAATGTAAGGTAAATTGGTTCTGTGTTTTTAATTCAATGAGTTATACGAGAATAGAATTGAAGATTTAGGTGGAAACAGTGTAGATCAGCACTTTAATTAGTTATAGAAATATAATGATAATGATGATTACTGTGACAGGAATATCAATTCAAATAGCAATACTGATAATATGAGAAATTATAGTAATAAGATATGGTAATTTCAATGCTGCTGTTGATGATAAGAACAAACATGATGAAGGAGATACTATTGGCTATGATAATGATATTATCAATTATGGTG
>NC_134783.1:13859663-13862163 GCF_046742065.1 Oratosquilla oratoria
ACAGACAGACAGACAGATAGACAGAGAGAGAGAGAGAAAGGGAGAGATGGAAATAGACAGAGAGTGAGAGAGAGAGAGAGAGAGAGAGAGAGAGAGAGAGAGAGAGAGAGAGAGAGAGAGAGAGAGAGAGAGAGAGAGAGAGAGAGAGAGAGAGAGAGAGAGAGAGAGAGAGAGAGAGAGAGAGAGAGAGAGAGAGAGAGAGAGAGAGAAAGAGAGAGAGAGAAGGAAGAAAGAGAGAGAGTAAAGATTAGGGAGAGAGAATAAATGGAGACAGAGAGAAGGAAAGAGGGATGTGTGAAAGTAACAATGGATAAGAATAGAGACAATTAAGAAGGATAAAGATAACAGAGAAGACACTAGACTGGAGGGATAGTGTCAATTGAAAATTATCAGCATTTTTCTAAGTAAAGATTATTATCCACTTATGAAAGAATACCGAGTGACTTGGTTCGTAGGAATGTCACCAAAGTCTAAAATATTGACTGTATAAATCAAGCAGTCAATATCTCACACTCGGAAGTGTGAGAAAGATTGAATGCACAGAAATATTTAGGGGAAGGATAGATAAAAGAAAGAAGGCGACACTGACATATAGCCAGATATACAGAAATAGTAGAAGAGAGAAAGAAAGAGGATGAAGAGAGAAGAAGTGAGGGATAAAGGGGAGAAGGACAGCAGAACAACATAAGAGAGAAAAGATACGTAAATCCTGAGATGACTTATATTCATCAGATTCTTTTTGTTCAAGATGGTTATCTCCAGACCCTCTTCCCATGTTTTAATCATGTCTTCCAGGTTTTCAATTTCGGATCAATTTCTCTCCAGTTCTTGGCTGTCTTTCTTTTTTTTTCAACTATTCAGTTTGGCTCCGGCTTTGCTCTCTATTCTATGTGGTGTTTAGGAATATATATCAGTTCCTCCAGAATATCACATCTGGCAATATTAAACGTATTTTGGTGTTATCTTTAGCTTTAAAAATATATATTTTAGGTCTCAAATCGCAATGGAAATTTTACTATTAATACACAAATGTCTGCTTTCCTTGTTCAGTATAAGGTCGACTTTGATTTATGTATTTTGTATATTTTACATCAATTATCATTATGAATAGAGAATATCCTCTCCAAGAAGAAGTTCGGGACCATTATCTCATTCTATTGAATTGAGTTAGAGGCAGTGGAAGTAGACAGGAAAAGAAGGAATGGGTGGTAGATGGGGAATTGAAGATAAGCAAATGTAAGTGTAGATGGAACAAGAGGAAAGGAGTGGGGAAGAAGGTGAATAGAATTTTTTCAAACAAGGGTAAGAAGAGGCTATAACAAATGAGTACAGATATATATAAAAGAAAAAGAAACTAAGGATTAGGAAAGAAAAATAATTGAACAAGAAATGAAAAGGGAGAAGAAGATATAAGAGATGAATGAATAAAAATAGAATGGACAAAAATGAAAGAAAAAGACCAACAACTATTATTTTGAGGGGAAAATATAAAGAGAGAATGAAATAAAAGAGGAACAGGAGAGACGAACTCGAAAAAAATTAAGTGAATCAGGAAGTAGAGAAAGACAAAAATAACAGGACTAGGAAGAAGTTAAAGGAGAGCAAGCAAAATATAAAGAGAGAAAATAGAGGAACAAAACGAATGAAGAGTGGGGACTAAGATAAATGAAAAAGCGAAGAAGAATGACTGCAAAAGAAGAAGAACGATGACAAAAGGCGCACGCTCTGAAGAATGGACAAAGGAGGTAGGGAGGAGAGGGTAAACAAAAGGAAATAGAAAAGAAAGGAAGGTAATAAGAAAAAGAATAAGTAAATGAAACGATGGTAATTGGAAATGTAAGATAAACAATTCTGGCTCCGTGAAACAAACAATGAAAACACGAAAACCAATCAAGCACTTTTGTGGTTTGGATTGTCTATCAAGGGAATCCTAATTATAAACAAACTAATACTACTTATACAATAAAGGACAAACCAAGTGTTAGTATGCTTGTATCCTTACACCCTAACTACGTATTCCTCGCTTGGTATATATATACCCACCAACCAAAATGTATAGCCACATTGAAGAAGAACAGACAAAAATCTTTATATACGCATCTTCGTACAATAATTTTCTTTTCACCAAATGTAGGAATAATCTTAATTTGACTAGTATTTTAGAATATTTAGATTGCTTGGGGATCACATGAAGAATCGCCACCCCAGACTCCAACAAGCTGATGAATCTTCATGCGGGCCATCTTGGGTTTACGATTTTTCGGTTATATAAGTTGACAATAAGCATAACTCTCATTCAACATAACCAAATCAAACCTAACTTAAACTAACCTACCTAAGCTAACCTAACCTATCCAAGCCTAACCTAATCTATCCTAGCCTAACCTAACCTAACCTAACCTAACCTAACCTAACCTAACCTAACCTAACCTAACCTAACCTAACCTAACCTAGCCTAGCCTAGCCTAACCTAACCTAACCTAACCTAACCTAACCTAAC
>NC_134783.1:13867163-13877163 GCF_046742065.1 Oratosquilla oratoria
AGTTAATAGACATCAGCAGTAAGGCTCGCCCGTTGTTAGGTAATGGGCTTTGAGGCTTGGAGGTAAATTAATTAATTAAAATCGTAATGAGAAGATCAACGTTGCGCAGGCATAGAGATGATGTGATGTGTTATTCCAAAATTGTGCTGTATGGAAATTAATCTCGGTTGGGTATTGCAGACCATAGTAATAATAATATAAAAAAATAAAGATAAAAAAGGAACTCATTCCTCCATTATTTCTACTATCATGTATTCGATGATAAACAAATAATAGAGAAAAAAGAAAATAAACGAGATAAAAACATATTTTTTCAGTGTTGTTATTATTTGAGTCCATAACGATGCCAAAAGTACAAAAAAAAAGCCAATATGGAAAACAAACTAGATCATTGGCAGGAATTTTAGTGTATTGCAGAAGTTGTGATAGAGATGTCATTTGGAATCGTGGGTGTTGGTTCTCTTTTCCTTTTAAAGAGAACTCAAACATAAGGTTGAAAATAGCTGGAAAATAATATTTAGAATGTACTGTACGTGACACGTTTTAGGTAACTAAATTCCCAGTTTCAAGTATCAGTCAGAAATGTCTTAAGCAAAATAAGTATAAAAAAAAAAATGATGATCACCAGAACTAACATTATTAAACAAGAACAAACATGACATAAATTTTATGAAAAAAAAAAAAAAATGTACACGTCATCCAGGATGACGAAGAGGGTGTCAGGGAAGCGGAAGACGGAAAATGGAAATGTAGTCCTTAGTTACCCGTTGCATAATGTACAAGATCCCGTGCGCTAAGTGGCCGTTGCATTATTCCGGAGAGCCGACTTGCCGGGCAGTCAAGAGGATCCACGGACCTCAAAGTGACCGAGGTAAGACCACAATAGGCCAGTGAACAAATATCAAAGTATCAAGTGCAATCCTACATCACATGAATGTAATTGCACATAGCTTGTACATGCACCTCACACACACGCACTCACACACACACACACACACACACACACACACACACACACACACACACACACACACACACACACACACACACACACACACACACACACACACACACACACACACACATACACACACACACACACACACACACACACACACACACACACACACACACACACACACACACACACACACACACACACACACACGCACACACACACACGCGCACACACACACACACACACACACACACACACACACACACACACACACACACACACACACACACACACACACACACACCACACACACACACACACACACACACACACACACACACACACACACACACACACACACACACACACACACACACACACACACACACACACACACACACACACACACACACACACACACACATGATACGAGCTCTGGGCTCTCTTCCGAGAGGGAAATAACTGTCGATTACGAGCCCAACACGTGATCCAAAGACCATGGTGAATCACACACACATATACACACACACACACATGTGCGTGCGCGCGCGCGCGTGTATGTGTGTGTGTGTGTGTGTGTGTGTGTGTGTGTGTGTGTGTGTGTGTGTGTGTGTGTGTGTGTGTGTGTGTGTGTGTGTGTGTGTGTGTGTGTGTGTGTGTGTGTGTGTGTGTGTGTGTGTGTGTGTGTGTGTGTGTGTGTGTGCGTGTGTGTGTGTGTGTGTGCGTGTGTGCGTGTGTGTGTTTGCATTTCCCCACATGCATTCTTTTAAATAAAAAGAAAACAGTAAAGAGCGGACAGAAAAGAAAATAAACGAATTGAAGCAGGACAGCATACTTCAGCTCGAGCAAATTTCGCCAACAGACACGAAGAATGCTTTTGGGATGCTGCCGGACAAATGCCAAAGACCTACACTGCTGAGAGCAAATGTTAGTAGGAAAAAGAGAGCAGGAGAAGAGAGGTGGTGGAGGATGATAGTTCAGAGAGAGGGCAAGGGCTGGTCAAAGAGAAATGGCAGATTGTTGTTTCATATAGAAAAATCAAAAGAAAAAGAGCTAAACATCAGAAACATCAAGCTCTGCTTGGTTAAAGAAAGAGTGGGAGGTAGAAAAAAAGAGTTTCACTCTCTCTTTGATAAGGAGAATGAGGCTAAAATGCACAATCATTAGAATAATATTTTGAATTACACCTTCGCTTTTAATTCTAGGCAAATACAAATTTGATCATCTTTACTTATTAAATTTCTATAAGGATTAGTTGCTTCATCGTAAAAAGTATTTTTCAGTCATATTATATTATTGCAGCTTTAACTAGAAATTTCTTTGCATAATTAGAAATATGTGATACACCAATATGTTTTACGACTGCATATGATAAAGAGAAAAAATAAAATAATGTCATATATAAAAGAGCGAATATGAAGAGAGTGCTTAAAAATGAACAAATATGTAATGATCTCTAATGGAGTAAGAAAAGAGAAATCAGCAATTCTTGCTATTTATTCACACATTTATTTATTTGTTTATTTCTCCGTTCATCTTATAGATATAGAAATAAAAGGCCAGAGCATTTTCCCTAGGGATAATTGATATTGAAATACGAGTAGGATAGTGAGGAGAAAATAACGCATACATGAGAGAAAGAGCGAAATATGTATATAAGGAAATAAAAGAGAAATGAGGAAAGGAAAAAGATCAAGAGAAAATAGGAGAAGAATATATAAAATAAATAGTATAAGAATATAAGTGGAAAAAGGAAAACAGAGAAGGGTTAAAATCAAGGAAAGAAGAAAGATGAAAAAGATCAATTTAGAGGGCGGGCGAAGGAAATTAATAATACAAAAAAAAAGTAACTAATTAAGTAAAGAAATGGTGAGTGAAGCACAGACGAAAGAAAACCAAGAAGGAAGCAGAAAAAACAAGGAAATACTTAAAGTAAAAGGAAAGAAGAGAAGAAAAACTAGATAGCAAGATAAGAAGAAAAAAAGAAAGAAAGAAAGAAAGAAAGAATGAGTCCGAGAATCAAAGCATAATGAAAATTTGATACACTGCAGGACAATTGGGTTACTACTTACATACGCACACGTACACGCACACAAACGCACACACACACACACACATACACACACACACACACACACACACACACACACACACACACACACACACACACACACACACACACACACACACACACACACACACACACACACACACACAAACCCAATCCTTCTTCATGCCTCTTCCGCCTTATATTCGGAATCCTTAGAACCTTCACTCAAAACAAATTTTCTCACTGTCTTTCCTCTCCCTCTCCCTTTTCTTCTCCACTATTTTCTTCGTCGACTTTCCATTATCTTCCATAACCTATTCTCTTTTCCTCTCCGCCACCTCTTCCTTCTTCTCTTTCTACTAATCCTATTCCTCCTGCTCCTCTCCCCTTACCACCCTCTCTCTTTCCTTCCTCGTCCTCGTCTCCCTCCCTCCTACACTCCTCTTACTCTTTTGTCCCTCCACCACCCCCACTCCAGCTCCACAATCCCGTTTTTTTCTTCCTAATTCTTTCTCCCCATCCATTACAACGCCTCCCCCTATTCATCTCCCTCCCCATTCCCCTCAGCTCCATAGCAAGCAGACTTAGTTGTCGGGTTGGCGTGTCTGGTGGTATTCATGCAGTGCTTGTTCTCATGTTTTCGTGTTTGTTTACATCCTGACTTCATTTGTTTACATTGTGACGTCACTGATGTCTCACCTGCTTCCCGCTTTGTTTATCCCTAACACTAAACCTAATGTGTATGAAGCTGAATGGAATCATCTAGTGTTCACCAAATGGAAAATAAGTGACAATATTTGGTCTTTCGACCTACAGTCTATGGATAAAGGAATTCTCACATGATCAATCTATATTAATATTGATATTATCATAAATTCTAATATTAAAATCATGGCCTCTTTCTTGGCTTCAGCATCAACCAAGAGTTTTCTAGATGTCTTTATCTGGTACCAATTTAACATGGTCAGTATTAAATGTCTATTGTTAGTAGATTTTCAGATTGTATAGATCTCTTGAATACATTATAAGTGCCATCTGGGATGGAAACGATTAATCTCTACGCCACTTGTTTTTCATGTGACGAGTTGGATTATATTTTGTTTATGCTGGTGTGACCTTTTTTCATCTTGGCGTGTTCCGGGGCGTCAGAAAGAGAATACATGTACATAATTATAAGTTAAGGAAGGTGGAAAAAGAAGTCACAGGTCCAGTTCCTAGGTGCGAATTTATTCCTGACCGGTTTTGCTCTACGCTTCTTCAGAGGAATATGAATAAAAAGCGTAAAGCGAAACCGATCAGGAATAAATTCACTACTCGGACTTCTTTTTCCACCCTTCTTAATTTGTTACAATGTCTTAGCAATTATGGATTAGGTAAAGAGGGCATGGTGGAGAGATAATGGAAGAGAGGAAGATAGTCGTGAGTGGTTCTATTTAAACACAAGTTTTTGTTTATCTATTTCGCCTGGTGCAGTCACAAATGAATAGTTACAAACCATGGGAATCTCTTACAAAAATAGAAAATGAATATACAAGATTACAAGAGTAGTTTAACTGTACCAGGTAGATAATGGCATATACAAATGATGATGGAATCCAAATAAAACACCTAATTATTGTTGAAATTAAAGTGATATCATCAACATCGATCACGTTTGATTGATAATAAATTTCTTAAAAAAAAAAAAATCTAGACAATTCTTGCTTGCTAATGAGATCACTAAGTCATAATCATTAATAACAGAAATATTAACTATGCCATCGTTTTCAATAAATGTTGCCAATGTGAGAACCTCTTCATTGAAGCATAGCAGGTAGATTAAAGGTGATATTGAAGCCTGGTGAGCTAAGGCACCTGCAAGGGAGCAGATATTCGGCAGGTGTGATGGAGCAAGTGGCGTCGGACCAGCGTTAGATTAGAGAGCAAGTCCCTTCGGTCGTTCTCCAGGGTACCAGTAGGTCCCTATGAAATCCCCTCTTAGTCTCATGGGCGTTGATAAGGGAGCGAAGGCGAAATGTGGCTCCGCGCGGGTGATGAGAGAAGGGAGGAGAGTGGATGGGCTTGAGAGGAGGTAAGGTAGCACGTTGATAGCATCCGTGTCAGGTTGAACTTGTTATCAAATTTCCTTAAAAGTATAGCTAGATCATTTCTTGGTTGATTTTAACATCGATAATGACACCATTATTGATATAACTACCAACGCAAACAGCCTATCCCAACCTAACCCAACTTAATATTACCTAAGTTAACCTAACCTACCTTAACCTAACCTACCCTAACCTAAACTAACTTAACCTAACCTAACCTAACCTAACCTAACTTAGTTTTACCCAACCATCATTAGAAGAGAAGTAGGGAAGAGTTTGGAATAAGATAGGAGGGGCGTGATTGATAATACACAGAGGGGACATCGCAGTGATGAGACAGAGAAAAAACAAGGAGAAATGAAATTATGAGGATGATAAGGAATGTCTGATGGAAGAAGATAAAGCCAAGGAATTAATATGGAAATACAGGAAAAGTCAGAGATAAGAAAACCATAAAGATGATCATGGGGAAAGCTTCGGAAAGACAAAAATAAAAAGTGATTTAATAATAGAATATGGTTTTATAGAAAGGTATTTGAGAATAAGATGATAAATAGACAAAAGAAGTACCTTCTTGAAGAATAAGTCACTTTTCTCCCTCTTGCTCCATGGTACAAACGGACGATCAAAACAAGAATGATGATAAATTCTATGAACTCTCGAACCAGCAACTTTGTTCGAACCTATTCCTTGTAAGGACCCTATGAATCACGATTTGACATGAACCTATTACATTTCATAACGGATATCCGCGTGAGAGTCTCGAACCAAGGACTATTAGACCTCCAACGAAGTCCATAATCGCCCTACTGGAGGTTCCCCTCTATGAGGAGAGTCATATAAGAACAGACGAGTGTCACATGTCGCAGAATGATTAAGGTGTCGGGAGGGAAGACAAGAGGAGGAGGAGAAGAGGAACGAGGAGGAGGAGAAGGGGAACGAGGAGGAGCAGGTAGTCGTAATAATAACTGTGTGAACTGAAGCGACAGATTGAATGAGGGAGAGAGGCAAAGGTGAGGTAGGCCAGAAGGGGCAGATAGGTGAGAGGAGGGGAAATGGAGATGGAGAGATCTAATTAGAGAGGATGAGTAGAAGGATAGAATACATATGGTGAATGGTTGATTGGAGGAAGAGAAGTAAGGGATGAACAAGAAAGAGGGAAGTTGGGAGAATGGAAATTTGACCATAAAGTTGAACTAGATACGAATAAAGGAAATGGTAAGAAAATAGATTAAATCAAGAAGAAAGGTACTGGGAATTGTGTATGATGTCCATAAGAATGAGTCTGAGATTTGTAGGAAGAAGTAGGTACTAAAATAAACCAAATACGTTTTCAGATTGTTTTATTTCTACTTAATTTTTCTTGTTGCTTCATGTTTTATTTTGTTTGATCAATACAGATGTCTTACTCTCTGATTTGGCATAACTTTAAATTAAATATAATAATTGATAAGCATTATTCATATTAATGAAAAATAATATGATCCTAGGTCTTTTAAATTTAATAAAAAAAAGTAATAATAGTAATAACATAAATAGTGGTAACCATAAACAGATTTGGATTTTTTTTATGAAAGAGAAAGCGAGATGAACTAATTCTAACAAAGTTGTAAAGTCGAAATGCACTGGGAAATCTTTAAGTACTGAAAAATGAGAAAGGGGTAATTTGGTTTTCGTTTGGCATTAACTTATTAGTAATCACGAAAGAAACAAAATGGGAAGAAATTTTTTTTTAAGCTTGTATATTGAAGGAGGAGTTTATCTTTCTGTGAGTGATATCTGAGTGCAAAAGGACACTTCAGTTCTCCATTGTCAATTATAGGTCGTCATACGATCGGTACCTGTATTACTCTGTTTACCAATTCTTATATATAAAAAACTGTGTGAATACTAAGTGTTTATACTCAGTTCGTGTATTGAACATTGTATAAGTAAATTAAGCAGTAAATAGTAGAGAATAAATTTTATATCATTATAATTTGGTAACAGCTTTCATATGAATATTGTATGTAAAATTGTACCATTGGCAACCTCCAGTGATTTCCTCGTGTACTGATTTAAGATGCAAATGAGCCTCGTCACTCGTCACGGAGAGATTAAAGAGAACAAACCACAACTTCGTTTGTCTCAACGCCTCCAAACCCAGTGTAGACAAGGAACAACTCAACATGAATGCATGTGTGTGTTTATGTATGTATGTATGTATGTATGTATATATGTATGCATGTATATGTATGTATGTATGTATGTATGTATGTATGTATGTATGTATGTATGTATGTATGTATGTATGTATGTATGTATGTATGTATGTATGTATGTATGTATGTATTTATGTATGTATGTATGTATGATTATTGTAAGTCTATATGTTTAAAGAAGGTGAATACTAATTAACTCCAGAACATATACTGTTATTCATTTTATCTAAACATATTCAATAATTAAAAAACTTATTATACTAAAGAGAAGCTTTATAATATGCTGTCGACATCCTAGAAAAATGTGGTTTAATCTAGTTAATGGTCATAGGATGAGAAAGACAACGTAGACACGTCCTCCTAATTATACCAACGACACATTTTCACCCTTCTCGTCTAAGCCTCATGCATGGTCACATCTTTATTTTTTATTTTTCTTAAAGAAGTTTTCTTCTTATTTTTTTTTCGTAAACAGAAGAGAAAACAAGAGTGCAAACAAAGTGTGCTAATTATTTTTGTGACCAACCGATTTAATTTCGTTTCGAATTCTTAACATGCCTGTATCAGCTGATTTTTTTCTTTTGTTTTGTGTTGTTGACAAGAATTGTTTACTGAACGAGAGTTTCAAAGTCATTAATGAAAGGAATGATTAAACTTCGATCATAATTTTTTCTGATTAGAGAAAAGAACACAGATGGGGGGGGAGGAAGGAACAAACAAAAAACATATATGAACACACACACACACACACACACACATACAGACACCCATCCACAAACATACACATACACAAACGCTGTGTGTGTGTGTGTGTGTGTGTGTGTGTGTGTGTGTGTGTGTGTGTGTGTGTGTGTGTGTGTGTGTGTGTGTGCATGTGTGTGTGTGTGTGTGTTTCTGTGTATTCACCATGGTCTTTGGATCACGTGTTGGACTCGTGATCGAGAGCTATTTCCCTCACGGAAGAGAGCTCAGAGCTTGTATGACCGATCTACGGGTAATGCAGCGATACTGAAATAATTTTAGCCCTGGGCAGGATTCGAACACGGACCACCGTAGTGACAGTCGGAGACTCTACCAGCCGCGCCCCCGAGTTGTGTGTGTGTGTATGTTTGTGTGTGCGTGTGTGTGTGTGTGTGTGTGTGTGTGTGTGTGTGTGTGTGTGTGCATACACATGTCCACACACAGAAACATATGCGAAACTGGTAAATAGACAAAATGCATAAGTGATACAGGGATCTTCAAAGATCGAGCTGGAAGAAAAATACAGAAAAATAACAAATTAATTCTAAGTATAGTTTTGTAATAGTAGATACAAAGAAGAAACTTAAAAAAATAGTTTATATCTTTATATAAAAATACAACTATTTTTAAATCAAACACACATTAATTTACAATTATGCTGTGAAAGTTTACTCTAGATTTCCTGATTTCTTTAATTGATTTGTATATCATCTTATGTTATTTACTTTTCCATTCTATTTAACCTACTGCAGTCAAACACCATAAACACTTGTGTACACGTTACAGAGAAATGTGTTTATTCCAATACAACCTCAGGAAATTTACTCGAAATACCGTACTGGTCGCGTCTCTTGTTAAACACAACAGACTCTAGTGGCCATTGTTTTGATTTATATGTACTATGCATCAACCACGCGGGACAATTCGATAAAGCCAATCCGATGTGAACTGCAGTGGCTTTCATCCTATGACTCAGGAGGGGACGTTGAATGGGAAGATTGGATAATACCCTTGGTCGGGATTCACAAATAAATCCAAGTTGGTAAGATTGGCTTCAACTCGTACAAGATTGCAGTTACATATACATATTTAAGCGTATGTGTATATACATATACATACATACACATATATATTTATACACATATACATATACATATATATATATATATATATATACATATACATATACATGTAAATGTACATATACATATACATGTAAATGTACATATACATATACATATACATACACACCTACACCTACACATATACATATACATATACACCTACACCTACACCTACACATATACATATACATATATATATATACATATACATATACATATACACATACACATACACATACATATATACATATATATATATATACATATACATATACATGTACATATACATATGCATATACAATATATATATATACTGTATATATATATATATATTCATAGTGTAAATGGGCAGGAGGTTTTCCCTTAAGCATACTTCATTAAAATGAATGGCAAGCTTATTATGACAGAGCTTCTTGTCGTATTTTTCTCTCTTTCTTAGAGTAATCTTGCCTTCTGTAGGCAGTAACCTTAATAAATCTCCGTATGTCATGTTGTGGAATAACATACATAATTTATGAAAAAAGCCAAAACGCGTTTTCACACCTCTTGGTGCTTCCTCAGTGGCAGGTGCGAATCTAAGGGCTGGGCTGGTGTGTGTGGGTATATATGGGACAGGCTGTGGGATTTTGTCTAGTCGTCGGTGTGAGATTGTGTCTGATCGTCGATGTGGGATTTTGTCTGGTTGGCGTCGCCGGAGCTCCGTGTCGTCCTGTAGGTTGAAGGGTGGTGTGCATCTGTGTTTTTTGTCTCGTTTTCAAGCAAAGTTAAGAAGAGAAGACCTAACCCAGAATACGGAGATTATAGATCACAACAAAGACCCAAGACGTTTACCCATATCA
>NC_134783.1:13882163-13887163 GCF_046742065.1 Oratosquilla oratoria
TAATCAGGAAAATCAAGAATACAAAGAAAATCTGAATAACTACAACAATGCTGTCGTTTTTTACTCCACGTGTATTATTGAGAACCTGCTCCCCTCCTTTTCTAATATATACACACACACATATATATATATATATATATATATATATATATATTACAGGTGAAAAATGTAATCACACATTTGTCAATAACGTAGAAACCACTGTTGGAGTAGAAAAGACTGGAAACGGGGAATCTATATATTTCGATTGCAAACTGCAATCCTCTTCAGTAGATACAAATAAGAGAGAGGGCGTACTGTTTAAGTAGCACCCTTAACAAAAGAAAGGGGAACATGGGAAGATATCTCTACCCTATTCTCACTCCGTATGTGAGGTCAGGAGGCAAATGAGCTTTCACTAGGTTGGAGATGAAGAGTCCGGACATTATGTCCGGGGACCATTGGCCCTTTGAAATATTCATGTTGGGCTGAAATTCAATGATCGTAGATTCTACCATTTTTCTCCCGAAGTCACCTCTGGATTTATAAATAAGCTCAGCTCTGTCCCAATCTAAACAATGTTTAAATTGCTTAACATGTTGGAACACAGCTGAGCTATCTTGTGCATATCTAATGGAACGTTTATGTTCAATCATCCTGGTGTTCAAATCCCTTCCAGTCTGTCCGATGTAAACTAAGTCACAACCTTTACACGGAATCGAATAAACCCCTTGGCTCTGTTCTTCTTTTAACCTTTGATGGACATTTACCACCTTTTTATTAATGGTGTTAGGGTAATAATTAATCAAATTTAATTTGTCTTTGGGAAGAAACTTGGTCGAGGGAATGAATGATTCAGAAAAGGGAACGATTAAAGAGCTCTTACCCAATGAAAAATTAGAGGAAGTGGGGGTGGTGTTGAAAAAATTGGATCTCGCTCGGCTGAGGGCTTTGACCAAGAACCAATCCGGGTAAGCTAAATTACTAAGTTGAGATTTTATAATGTTAAATTCTCCTTCAAGAAACTGGGGGCTGCAAATTCTAAGGGCTCGAAGGAATAAACCTGAAGCGACGCTACTTTTTACTTTGTCTGGGTGACTGCTGAAAAAATGAAGATAACTACCAGAATGGGTTTCTTTTCTATAGACGGTAAAAGCAAGCTTGTCTCCGTCACGAACAATAAGAACATCTAAAAAGGGTAGCTTACCTTGTTCTTCCCATTCAACTTTAAACTTAATGTTCGAGGCTAAGGAATTTAAATTAGCAAAGAAGTTATCGAATGAGCCCCAATTTTCATCCCAAAGAGTGAAAATGTCATCTACGTATCTAAACCAAACCATGTCTACGGGTTTAATGGTGGGCAGAAGAACAGACTCAAAGTATTCCATGTACAGATTGGCCAGTACAGGAGAGAGATTTGAACCCATGCTACAACCAAATTTTTGTCTGAAAAAAGAATTCTGGAAGGAAAAAACATTTGATGTGACACACAGGCGAATAAGCGCAATGATTTTTGAAACGGGAAGTGGGAATTTGTCCTGAAATGGTTGTAGCTTAGTTTCCAGGAAGGATAGAACGTCATCAATACAGACATGAGTGAAAAGAGAAATTACATCCAGGCTAAGCATTTTCCTACTAGAAAAATTCACTTTTTTTATTTTTGTGATGAAATCCTCTGAGTGTTTTAAATGAGAATCGGAGAAAGTACCAACAAACGGGGATAAAAGGTTTGCTAACCATTTAGACAGCTTGCTGGTACAAGATCCCCGGTTGGAGATGATAGGTCTGAGGGGAATATCAGATTTATGCAATTTTGGAAGGCCATAGAAATAAGGCAACTTAGGATTAATCACTTTGAGTTTCAGTACCTCTTCGTCTTTAGTGATGTTACGAACTTCTTTGTTGAAAGTGGCAGACATGTTTTTAAGTGGATTTTTAATAAGTTGCTCATATGTATCCGTGTCATTTAGAAGGGCCATGGCTTTATCTACATAACTGTCATGGTCAAGAATAACGATTTTACTACCCTTGTCTGCCTTTGTAATAATAATGTTATCCATGCTCCTAATTGCCTCCAAACTATTTTGATACCTAATGGGAAGTCCATTTCTTTTATCAAAACAATCTGCAATACCTTGCAAAAGAGCCCCTTTTAAACATAATAAATTTTTGTCATAGTTGTTATTAGCTAGGAATTTATCAAAACCTACGAGAAAGTCCATAGCATGATGCTTCTCTGGTTTGAGGGCAAAATTCAAACCAAGGCCTAAGACTTCTAGTTGTGATTTTGTGAAAACAACACTAGAAAGATTAACAACATTGTCTAAAATGGCATACTTTGACCATACACTGTTATTACAAAGCCTAATAAGTTTTTTGTTCAAAATACCTTTATGATGTTCACTTATGTCATTGGCTTGTTGGTGGGCACATTTTTGAAGGAACTGGAATACTCCTTCATGAGGGCAAAGGAACAAAAGATTCCTAGAAGCCATGCGTGAACGTAGATGTGCATCCTCTATGTCCAGGGACGTCAGTTGAATCCGTTCCAAAAGGAAATCACTAATGTAGGACGGAAAGCTGTACCCCAATTGTTTATGCTTGTGAAAACCAAACGAATTTGGGCACACTTGTTCCGCTAAGCACTCACTTAGAAAAAGTTTTTGGTTCTTCTTTTTCCTGCTGATGATCAACGCTGATTCAAATTGTCTGTAAGGTGACTTGAGCACAGGGTAGCGGTGGAAAAGTAGCTTGAGTGAAGAGAATGCCTCCATCGTGGTAGTAATGTTACAGGTGAAAAATGTAATCACACATTTGTCAATAACGTAGAAACCACTGTTGGAGTAGAAAAGACTGGAAACGGGGAATCTATATATTTCGATTGCAAACTGCAATCCTCTTCAGTAGATACAAATAAGAGAGAGGGCGTACTGTTTAAGTAGCACCCTTAACAAAAGAAAGGGGAACATGGGAAGATATCTCTACCCTATTCTCACTCCGTATGTGAGGTCAGGAGGCAAATGAGCTTTCACTAGGTTGGAGATGAAGAGTCCGGACATTATGTCCGGGGACCATTGGCCCTTTGAAATATAAAATCGTTATTCTTGACCATGACAGTTATGTAGATAAAGCCATGGCCCTTCTAAATGACACGGATACATATGAGCAACTTATTAAAAATCCACTTAAAAACATGTCTGCCACTTTCAACAAAGAAGTTCGTAACATCACTAAAGACGAAGAGGTACTGAAACTCAAAGTGATTAATCCTAAGTTGCCTTATTTCTATGGCCTTCCAAAATTGCATAAATCTGATATTCCCCTCAGACCTATCATCTCCAACCGGGGATCTTGTACCAGCAAGCTGTCTAAATGGTTAGCAAACCTTTTATCCCCGTTTGTTGGTACTTTCTCCGATTCTCATTTAAAACACTCAGAGGATTTCATCACAAAAATAAAAAAAGTGAATTTTTCTAGTAGGAAAATGCTTAGCCTGGATGTAATTTCTCTTTTCACTCATGTCTGTATTGATGACGTTCTATCCTTCCTGGAAACTAAGCTACAACCATTTCAGGACAAATTCCCACTTCCCGTTTCAAAAATCATTGCGCTTATTCGCCTGTGTGTCACATCAAATGTTTTTTCCTTCCAGAATTCTTTTTTCAGACAAAAATTTGGTTGTAGCATGGGTTCAAATCTCTCTCCTGTACTGGCCAATCTGTACATGGAATACTTTGAGTCTGTTCTTCTGCCCACCATTAAACCCGTAGACATGGTTTGGTTTAGATACGTAGATGACATTTTCACTCTTTGGGATGAAAATTGGGGCTCATTCGATAACTTCTTTGCTAATTTAAATTCCTTAGCCTCGAACATTAAGTTTAAAGTTGAATGGGAAGAACAAGGTAAGCTACCCTTTTTAGATGTTCTTATTGTTCGTGACGGAGACAAGCTTGCTTTTACCGTCTATAGAAAAGAAACCCATTCTGGTAGTTATCTTCATTTTTTCAGCAGTCACCCAGACAAAGTAAAAAGTAGCGTCGCTTCAGGTTTATTCCTTCGAGCCCTTAGAATTTGCAGCCCCCAGTTTCTTGAAGGAGAATTTAACATTATAAAATCTCAACTTAGTAATTTAGCTTACCCGGATTGGTTCTTGGTCAAAGCCCTCAGCCGAGCGAGATCCAATTTTTTCAACACCACCCCCACTTCCTCTAATTTTTCATTGGGTAAGAGCTCTTTAATCGTTCCCTTTTCTGAATCATTCATTCCCTCGACCAAGTTTCTTCCCAAAGACAAATTAAATTTGATTAATTATTACCCTAACACCATTAATAAAAAGGTGGTAAATGTCCATCAAAGGTTAAAAGAAGAACAGAGCCAAGGGGTTTATTCGATTCCGTGTAAAGGTTGTGACTTAGTTTACATCGGACAGACTGGAAGGGATTTGAACACCAGGATGATTGAACATAAACGTTCCATTAGATATGCACAAGATAGCTCAGCTGTGTTCCAACATGTTAAGCAATTTAAACATTGTTTAGATTGGGACAGAGCTGAGCTTATTTATAAATCCAGATGTGAGTTCAGGAGAAAAATGGTAGAATCTACGATCATTGAATTTCAGCCCAACATGAATATTTCAAAGGGCCAATGGTCCCCGGACATAATGTCCGGACTCTTCATCTCCAACCTAGTGAAAGCTCATTTGCCTCCTGACCTCACATACGGAGGGAGAATAGGGTAGAGATATCTTCCCATGTTCCCCTTTCTTTTGTTAAGGGTGCTACTTAAACAGTACGCCCTCTCTCTTATTTGTATCTACTGAAGAGGATTGCAGTTTGCAATCGAAATATATAGATTCCCCGTTTCCAGTCTTTTCTACTCCAACAGTGGTTTCTACGTTATATATATATATATATATGTAATGTATATATATATATAAATGTGTGTGTGTGTGTGTGTGTGTGTGTGTGTGTGTGTGTGTGTGTGTTGTGTGTGTGTGTGTGTGTGTGTGTGTGTGG
>NC_134783.1:13892163-13894663 GCF_046742065.1 Oratosquilla oratoria
TTGTATATATATACTGTATATACATATACATATATAAATGTATATATATATATGTGTGTGTGTGTATATATATGTATATATACATATATATATACATATATATATATATGTATATATATAATCATATATGTATTATTTCTTTCTCACTGTAACCATATGAAATCAAGGAGGAATGGAGTTGTTTAATGATATAGAGGACATATAAATGAATATACAACCCGGCACGGAAGGAGTTAAATATTTGACTCTTGCAATGAAACAAGAGAGCAATAAATCTTGATTTACTTTATACCTTTGCTCCTTGAGAAAAACAAAAATGAATCACCCCCTGTGGACAAAATACGATTTCAGTTGATTTTACACGGCCGTTACTTACAATATCACGATAAATGTCTATATGAGACAGTAACCATGATAGTATTTCGTTGTATCCTCAAGGGCTACTATAAAATGGTTTTGTCTGGGTTGGGAGGCGGATGCTCTGCCTCTCTCGGAAGCTGGGTGAAGGACTTGGGGAAATTGCTTGTGGGGCCCGTCTTTGGCCCCACTGCTCCCTAATGAAAAATGGCCCCTCGGTAGGGCCCAGACGCTCTCCGCTTTATCTCGGAAGGACCAGCGATTCTTACAATTGGGGTCTACTCTGTTGGGGTCAGAACGATAGCTGTGGTGGCCAGGAATGCTAGGGGATCATGATGGTCTCTTTACTTTATTTGTTTTACTTTTTTGAGTGTAGAGAGTATAACGATGGTATATGGGTCATGGTGTGTGACTTATGAATATATTAGTGAATATAACAAAGGTGATTTGTCTATATTTTTTCCAACCTTTTTTATATTGTTTCTCTTTTTTTTCTTCTATTATTTCAACTTTATTCGTTTTGCTTTTTGAGTGCAGAGGGTATAACGAAGGTATATGACGATGCAAGTGTATGACTCATGAATATATTAGTGCATGTGAAAATGGTAATTTTTTTAAACCTTTTTTTCACATATTTCTCCTCCCATTTTTTCCTCCCGATTTTTACTTGATTTTTTTTTCTTCATATTCTTCATTGTTATACGTCTCTTTCTCCTAAATAAGGTATGGACATCAAAAAAAATATTTTTTTTGTTTCAAAGTCGAATGATCAAGTCAAAACCTACACCCAATACAAGCACAAACCACTCTCATCTTAGCACCTTGTGGATGATGAGTCATTTCTTCCTCCAGACAAACTGTCCCTGAGTTAATAAGAACAAAATTAAAATTTTGCTTAAAATTGGTATTATACCACAAGATACCAGGAAGATGGGTGTTAATCGAGCTTAAACCCTAATGACTATGTAAGTTAAGATGAGTGAAGTTATAATGGTTTTAATACTAAGTTAATGAGGACATAAGTCTTTTGTGTGGAGAAGACTTACTAATAATAGTCAAATAATTTTCATGAAATTTTTGCTAGTTTGTAGACATGCGAAGGTATCAGTCAGTATCACAATATTCAAAGTGGCTTTATCTTAATGTATTTACATTCATATGTTTTTGCCTATACTAGTGCTATCTAGAAGTTCTTAGGCACTTATCATGTAATGTTTAGTGAGAAGGGCATTTATTTAAACGTGTTAATTTGAACAGTTTTAAAGATGTTGATGAAAATTATTTTTTATTGGTTCTAGTTCATGTATTTTCTTTACACTGGTTATTATTACTTTATTAATCACTAAAATATTCTTATATGTTGGTGGAAATAACCACAACACGATTGATGAGAAATCAATGTAAAGGAGACATTGGATGGGTGAGCAGTTTCAGCTATCTACTGTCCAGAAACTTAGATTAAAACCAATTGAAACCAAGGGGAATGAAATCCTTGGCAATGAATCTTCATCAAAATAGCATAGTTAAAAAAAAAAATCAATCACTAAAGATTCCTCAAAGGTACATCAAAACGCATGGCGTTAGCCAGAACGGACTTATTAAATGTGGTAATTCGCAACACTAAGGAGTTGGATAAGGAATTCGTGGATCTAGAAGACAAGGAAGAAGTTCTCAAAAGACCCAAGGTCTTCTAGGGCAACAGGAAGGGTTGTGAAGGGTGGTCGAAGGAGAAGAATGTGCCCTGTTTTCCTGCAGACGGAGAGGTCCGACCACGATGAACGGATAGTCGGGGATTGGGAACGTACTGAGAAGGGTCTGATGGGGTTGAATGGCCATCTGCCTCGATAGGCTTCTTCTAGTTATTTGATCTTATTTATATATCAATTCCAATTACTAATGTTATTAGTTGACGAGTTTCATTATCTATTTATCTATTCAGCTGTATGCTAATCCATCTGTCTATTTATCAATTTCTATGTTTCTTTATTCATTTGTTCATTTATTCACAGATTTCTTTATATATTAGTCAATTATGCATCTATCTATCTGTTTATTTACTCACTTATCAGTTTATATATTTGTTTATTCATCTACTAACCTATTTATTTGTTTATTTATTTTTCTATTTAACCATTTGTTATTT
>NC_134783.1:13906747-13909247 GCF_046742065.1 Oratosquilla oratoria
TTATTCGACCCCCCGTTTTTCGAACCCTGTCCGGGGGGTTCTTCGTCTTCAGGGTGTGGGTTAATACCAGTTGGTAGCAAATGGGAAATGTACATATAATCAGGGGAGATGGGGGAGGATGAGATATTTGGTTACACTGGGGACAGGTCTCCACAGTAGTAACCGTTACAATCCGAAACGCAGTTTGGTTAAAACCCAAAAATCAATAAACACACAAATGAGAAACAAAAATATAAATAAAGACTATTAAAATAACTCAGGTGCAATAACTTCCTTGAAAAACAATTCACCGAGTTTACCATAGAAAATTAATATGTATATATATTTATATATAAGAAAATATAGGTTGAAAGTTTGTTATTATTGGATATTCACACCCGCTAACCGATGGGTTCCCGCACCACCCTGTGTGCACACTCCCGTGGAACAAATGTCCCCGCCGTCCGTTTATGCATTTAGTATGGTAGCATGTTATATCACGAATAATAAAGAAATAAAAGAAATTTGGAACAAGAACACATAAAAATCCCGATCAATATCATAAACATACAAAAAGGAGAGAGTTTACACATTGAAAATAAATAAGGGAAAAGCTGAGTATGAAAAAAAAATGCCCCCCAAGATAGATTGGGCATAAAAGGCCTGTTACGGACGTGGCATATTTGCCAACTATCGGTATCGCGGAAACAAAAAGTCACGTAAACGCATGCCACCACCGTTAGTAATTATTTTCATAAATAAAATAAAATTACATACTATAAAAATTGAAAATAATAATGGAAATATGATGATATCCAAAACAACATCAAGAAACACACTACCGTCATGTCGAAACAAAAATCAAAATAAATACTCTCAACGTAATACATATTAAGAAAGCTATAAGTAAGCTTCTTCTCCAGCCTCATCACTTCGACCCCTTATTCACCTTCCCCCCCCCCCCCCCCCTCCCCTTACCCCTTATAATTTGGGTTTTTAATAAGTATGCAACCTATTATCCTTTTTAAATTTTAATTTTTTTTTTTAAAAGTGTATGATGCACCTAATTGACACTAATTATCATCTCTTGACACAAGCTTCCAAGAATAACCTGGTGCTTTTTCCACTACCTCCGTATTTTCACTGTCGCGTTCGCGTTTTTTTGCACAGTCCATCATTTCGTATGTTTCCCGTTTTCCTCGCTAGTTAAGTGCTCTCTTGAGACGGCCGAACCGAACAACCGAAAACTCCATGTCCTTTATACTAACAAGCCCCCTCTGGTTGGTTGTTCTATCAGTTCTTGGTCGCCAATTTCTTGCTTTGTCGTCCGTTTCCCCAACATCAATGTGGTTCTCGCAAATAGTCCTGTTGCACCTAATATCGTAAACCCACCCTTATTCAGGTCTTCCTCCGTTTGGCCTCCTCTAGTGTCCTTATATTTTGGTCAGGGCCCATATTGTAGAAGTGTTCCTCGAGATTTGTGTGCTATTTCATCTACCCGTGTTTCCCTTAGCAGTCTGGCCGCTACATAAGAAGCCCCTTTCAAGTAAGTGGACCGTTGACCCGCGTCGCCGTCCGGTCGTTTCTGTCGTTCCCCCCCATTCTCCCATCCTTCCCCCCTCCTGTTGTCGTTGCCTCCGTCCACCCTTTTTATTTTGTTTTTTTTTTTTTTTTTTTGTTTTTCCCTACCGCCCGAAAATTCGGGTAGCCGTTTGTCCCTAAATACCTTCTTACAGATGAACTCCCTCTACTTCTTCATTGCTATCTTCCGTGGAACACACTCTTTTCCACACCTAGGACCACAGAGTCCTTAATCACAATTACTATTGTGCGGTTCGGCCGGGATGGATGACAGACTGCCATCCTGCCATTAGTCCAGAGAAAGTCGGTCTGTTTATTTATCATGGGTTGGTCTTTCTTTCTATAAACCCCCGTCATCAGTGTGGAACCACGCTCCTCGTCACCATGACATCCAGGAATGGCGAATTGGCCGTTCCGTTCTCTCTTTCTCCATCTCGAACTGGGATGGCTTCATTTCTCTTGTATTCAGTCGCTCGAAAGATAAAGGAAAAGGTCCCACACGTCTTCTTTATTCATAACGACCAACAACAACAAAAACAAAAAACGTTTCAATCCACGTTATACCGTTACCCATAACTTCAATGGAAGGTGGGCGCATCCTCCAATACCTCCTCATTCGTAGCGCTGCCGCATTGGCCATTTCCGCCCAACAAAACCACGCGGCAGATCATGGAGAGCAGCCATAGGCCCCCGCCCGTTTCCCAACCTTTTGATTGAAATATTTTTGTTCCCTGAACTTGAAAAAAGGTTGAGTCCCAAACATACAAATCGTACCAATCACAAAGTCCCAATCAATATTCCTTAGCCGTCAGTTTTTTGTTTTGACCTTATCTAGGCAATTCTGAGAGTTACTCTCCATCGTTGACATAGCAGCACTGCCTTATTAGACCCTGTGGGTAAATGGACGTGACCACGGTGAATGGGCTTTGGACAACATCAA
>NC_134783.1:13914247-13924247 GCF_046742065.1 Oratosquilla oratoria
GCATGCATACACACACACACACGCATGCATGCATGCATACACACACACATGCATGCATGCATGCAAGCATACACACACACACACATGCATGCATGCACACACACATGCATGCACACACACATGCATGCATGCATACATACATACACACACACACATGCATACATACATACACACACAGATGCATACATACATACACACACACATGCATACATACACACACACATACATGCATACATACACACACACATACATGCATACATACACACACACATACATGCATACATACACACATACATATATACATATATACATACATATATACATACATACATACATATATACATACATACATATATACATACCTACATACATATATACATACATATATACATACATACATACATATATACATACATACATACATATATACATACATACATACATACATATATACATACATACATACATATATACATACATACATACATACATATATACATACATACATACATATATACATACATACATACATATATACATACATACATACATACATACATACATACATACATACATACATACATACATACATACATACATACATACATACATACATACATACATACATACATAATACAAATAAGCATATCAAAGGCCCTTTCCCTTATGTAAAAGGGTCGCCGACTCAAAGCAGTCTCAAAGCACTACCTAACACATACACATGAAGCACGAAAGGGAATTGAAATGAGCGGTTATGTGTCAGGAAAACCATATTAAATTCTGTCTCACAACCCACGCTGTCCAACGCTAGATCCTTGCGTCACTGAACCAACAAAGAGTTCCCAATTACCAGTGCTTATGTCCTTGGGGGAAAACGTCCAGCAGAAATGTACAAAATGGTGATAGGTAATAATACGCTGTCAATAGGTGTCTTGTCAGTAGTGGAAAGGTTATTTGAATATTTATATAAACGTACATTACATATATATAACACGGAGAATTTGGGCGCAGTACAGAGTTATACTGACTCTGTTCATTTTAGTTTGACAAATGTCAAAAGTTTTCTTCAATAACTAGTTCATGATTTTCTGATTTCAATATTTTTTTAAGTCTTTCTTTTGTTTTCTAGATGGATTTATGTTTAATATGAAGGTTTATACTAGAAATGATTAACATATATATTTTTATAATTAATTATGACTAAATCTAGATGGTCTATCATAGTGAGAAATGAAACGCGGATAGTAAAACTTTTATCAAAGCTCTGTGTTGAAGGAGTGTCAAAATAAGACTAATTTTTGTAAAACACTGGAGGCCAAATCTACTGAAAAAATTGCCTCGTAGTAGAAAGACATATGCTATAACTACATGACATCAAAAGCATGAATTTCTTCTCTTCTCTCTTTTAAATTATCTCAGTATAATGTAATCTCTCTCTCTCTCTCTCTCTCTCTCTCTCTCTCTCTCTCTCTCTCTCTCTCTCTCTCTCTCTCTCTCTCTCTCTCTCTCTCTCTCTCTCTCTCTCTCTCTCTCTCTCTCTCTCTCTCTCTCTCTCTCTCTCTCTCTCTCTCTCTCTCTCTCTCTCTCTCTCTCTCTCTCTCTCTCTCTCTCTCTCTCTCTCTCTCTCTCTCCCTGTATGAAATATTGACTGCATATTATTTATGGGCTGGAGATATCAGAGACTTCTGTGACATCCCTACGGAGCAGAGTTTACTGATAATTTACAATTTCTGCCATCCTTTTCCATCTACTTTCTTTAAAGCTTCCTTAAACACCATTCAGGAATCCATCCTATTCATATAATAATGTCCACAACGATAGAAGCGCTTATTATACCCATCACCTAATATCTTCCACCATCGTTCTGGAAAGAAAACACCAATTCCAAACAATCATGGAGTATTCCCACACAAGATGAAGAGAAATGTTGGTATGGCTGGAAATGAAAAGTACCATTTGGAGCCAAGATGAATGAAGTTGTAGGGTGCAGGCCAAGTGTAAATGCAAGAGGAGTCATCTCTGATGCAATCAACGTTCGAAATGAAATCCAGACGGGCAGAGGAGAAACGTAGAGAGGCTACTAACAATTTTTTTTATTTTTTTCCTCTGGGACTCCCCCCCCAAAAAAAAAAATCAAATAAACGAATGAATAAATAGATAAGTAATGAATGAATAAATAGATCAATGAATAGTGTGTGCGGGGTTACTAGGCTGGATAGAGTGAGAAATGAAGAGGTAAGAAGGAGAACAGGAGTGGTAAGGGAGTTGGGAGATAGGGTTGATGAAAGAGTATTAGGATGGTTTGAACACATGGAAAGAATGAGTGAAGAAAGACTAGTAAAAGAGGTATGGAAGGTAGATGTGAAGGGAATGAACATAAGGGGGCGTCCTAGGATGAGATGGATGGATGGGGTGAAGGGGGCTTTGGGAAAGAGGGGAATGTCTGTTGAGGAAGTACAGGAAAGGACAGAGGATAGGGGTGAATGGTTAATGGTTATATATGGATGATGCTGTGATGCATGAGGTGGAATGGGTGGGGGGATGGAGGTCGGGGTAGTATGTGTGAGCGAAATTTGACGCAGACCGAAGGGATTTCTCCCCGTCTTCTCCTTTTGCTTGAGGGGATGGAGAAGGGGAGTCGCCGATTTAATGAAGCGGCCTTGCTGTGGATGTGCTGTGTCTTGCGACACTGCCTCTCTGTGCGCGCGCGCGCGCGCGCGTGTGTGTGTGTGTGTGTGTGTGTGTGTGTGTGTGTGTGTGTGTGTGTGTGTGTGTGTGTGTGTGTGTGTGTGTGTGTGTGTGTGTGTGTGTGTGTGTGTGTGTGTGTGTGTGTGTGTGTGTGTGTGTGTGTGTGTGTGTGTGTGTGTGTGGCGTGTGTGTGTGTGTGTGTGTGTGTGTGTGTGTGTGTGTGTGTGTGTGTGTGTGTGTGTGTGTGTGTGTGTGTGTGTGTGGTTGTGTGTGTGTGTGTGTGTGTGTGTGTGTGTGTGTGTGTGTGTGTGTGTGTGTGTGTGTGTGTGTGTGTGTGTGTGTGTGTGTGTGTGTGTGTGTGTGTGTGTGTGTGTGTGTGTGTGTGTGTGTGTGTGTGTGTGTGTGTGTGTGTGTGTGTGTGTGTGTGTGTGTGTGTGTGTGTGTGTGTGTGTGTAAAAATTGGAAAGAAAATTGATATGCTAATCCAATCATTTGACCAATACACGAGAACAAGTCGAGCAATTTATTCATATGTTCTTTGAACTCAGATATAAACGCTGTCATTAGTAATTACATTTTAGCACTTTAACCACGAAAATTCGTCGTTTAGTTGAATGATCATTTTAAATTAAATTCGAATGAGCTTACGTGTCGCTTTTAATTATTTAAGAATTTCTTGAAATTGATCATAGAATCAGTAACTTACGTGTTCAGGAAAGGTAACAATTATATAGAACAATTGTCGTTAATTACAACATTTAAGCATTTTTAACTATTATTTCAAGGATATGATAATTCTATTCTGATTATATGACTTTTTGCTAAACTACGTTGATTTGTCAGAAATGAGTGGGAAAAAGATATATACCTCGAATTAGTTCCAAATGGCAGCGGATGGAAGGCAAGCCCAACAAATTACTTGCGCTCAAAGGAAGCTGCTATGAATTCTAAAGGCGCATTTTCAAATTTAATTTTACTGTCATAAGGACAAAAGAGAAAATTAGCTGTGGGATCTGAAGCGTGAGCCAAATGATTCTGTTTCGACAAAAGATTAATTTAATTCGAATAGAT
Source organism: Oratosquilla oratoria (assembly GCF_046742065.1). Taxonomy (NCBI): domain Eukaryota; kingdom Metazoa; phylum Arthropoda; class Malacostraca; order Stomatopoda; family Squillidae; genus Oratosquilla; species Oratosquilla oratoria. Next base: position 13,918,007 of record NC_134783.1, read on the forward strand.
CCATACAGAGAAAGGAATGCGTGCTTTCAGGCCATGCAGAGATATCCTTGTGAACATAACTACATCAATGATACGGATAATTGCACTATATATAAAACAATAAATAATGTGAAGGTTTTTGAATGTAGCACATTGCACTGATATACAAATGCATACACATACGTACACACATTCAGACATAAACACACACTCACACACAAACACACACAAACACTACACACACACACACACACACACACACACACACACACACACACACACACACACACACACACACACACACACACACACACACACACACACACACACACACACACACACACACACACACACACACACACACACACACACACACACACACACACACACACACACACACACACACACACACACACACACACACACACACACACACACACACACACACACACACACACACACATAAACACACACACACACACACAAACACACACACACACACACACACACACACACACACACACACACACACACACACACACACACACACACACACGCGCGCGCGCACAGAGAGGCAGTGTCGCAAGACACAGCACATCCACAGGAAGGCCGCTTCATTAAATCGGCGACTCCCCTTCTCCATCCCCTCATGCAAAAGGAGAAGACGGGGAGAAATCCCTTCGGTCTGCGTCAAATTTCGCTCACACATACTACCTCAACCTCCATCCCCCCACCCATTCCACCTCATGCAACACAGCATCATCCATATATAACCATTCTCTATTCACCCCTGTCCTCTGTCCTTTCCTGTACTTCCTCAACAGACATTCCCCTCTTTCTCAAAGCCCCCTTCACCCCATCCATCCATCTCATCCTAGGACGCCCCCTCATGTTCATTCCCTTCACATCTATCTTCCATACCTCTTTTACTAGTCTTTCTTCACTCATTCTTTCCATGTGTTCAAACCATCCTAATACTCTTTCATCAACCCTATCTCCCAGCTCCCTTACCACCCCTGTTCTCCTTCTTACCTCTTCATTTCTCACTCTATCCAGCCTAGTAACCCCCATCATACTTTAAGACACCTCATCTTAAACACATTCAAGCTTCTTCTCTCTTCCTCTCTTATGTTCCACGTTTCTGTCCCATACAGTGCTGTTAACACAATCACTCCTTCATACAATCTCCTCTTAGCATCCATTCCCAAATTTCTATTTTTCATTACACTTTTTAATCCACCAAGGCATTTACTCGCTTCTCCCAATCTCCATTCTACCTCCACCTCCACTCCACCTTTTCCTGCCACATTTGCATCTAGGTACCTAAAACTATCCACTTCCTCCAGTCGCTCTCCTTTAATGCTCACCTCCAGTCACCCCTTGTACATCTCATCACCTTACTTAGACCCACATTTACCTTCAGCTTTCTTCTTTCACACACTCTCCCAAACTCTATCACCAAATTCCTCAGTCCCTCCTCTGATCCTGCTACAAGTGCAGTGTCGTCCGCAAACAACAGCTGGCTCATCTCCCACTTTTCTCCATTTTCTTTAATCATCTCCAATCCCTGACCCACCACCCTTGCATTTACCTCTCGCACCACCCCATCCATGTATAAGTTGAACAGCCAGGGTGACATAACACATATCTGACGAAGCTCCTAGAAGCTTTCCTCTTATCCTGTATATCCGCAAAACCTCCCACAGTGCCTTCCTGTCTACCATGCCATAGGCCTTTTTCAGATCCATAAAAGCCAAAAAAACATTCTTACTTTTTCCTATAGCTTTCTCACATATCTGCCTTACCACAAAGATCTGACCTACACAACCTCTACCTGTCCTAAATCCACACTGCTCCTCACCAATCACTCCCTCTGTTCCTCTTCTAATCCTCTCAATCAAGATCCTCCCATAAGCCTTCCCAACTACACTTAACAAGCTAATCTCTCTAAAACTACTACACTCTCACTTGTCCCCTTTTCCCTTGTAAAGTGGAACTATACAGGCACTCCTCCAGTCCTCCGGCACTCTACCCTCTCTCCAGTAAACATTAGATAACCTCACCAGCCAGTCCACCATCACTCTACCTCCTTTTTTTTTTTTTAGACATTCTGCATGGCATCCATCTAGACCAGGTGCCTTACCTGCTGTCATAATCTTAACAACTGCCTTCTCTTCATCCTTCCTTATTTCTCCTCCATTTTCCTCACTCATCAATCTCATTTTCTTAGCACTTCCCACTGCAATTATCTATCTCTCCCTATCCTCCTTCACATTTAGCAACTCCCTAAAATACTCTGCCCACCTTCCTCTCACTGCCTTCTCTTCCATTATCATCTCTCCATCTGCACCTTTTACCTTTTCTTCTCTACTTGATTTGCCTACTTTTCCTCTCTTAAATTCTTTCTAAAACGTCTTCTGATTACTTTCAAATTTTCTGTCATACTCTTACCCCATTTCATGTCTGCTCTCCTCTATGCCTTATTTACCTTGTGCATTACTTCTCTTTCTTTTCTTTGTACCTCTCATATGAGTCCCTCGTCCTATTTTGTAACCAATCCGTGAAAGCTCGCTTCTTCTTTTCTACAACCTTCTTTGTTTCCTCATCCCACCATTCACTACACTTCCTTCTATTTCCTCCCATCCTTCTTGTTCCACTCACCATCTTTGCACACTTTGTGACTCCCTCCTTGAACCATCCCCATTCTTCCTCCACTCTTGGCTCTACTCTATCCTTCACTCCCTCCCACTCCTCTCTCAGCTTCTTCCTGTACTCCTTCTCCTTTTCCTTTAAATGAAAAGGAAAATACATATAATAATCTTATATTATTTAAAACAATAACAAAAATACAGAATTAAGGAAATATTTTGCTACATTTTCACAGATTAATTCTATTTGACTTAGCTTGATTTGTGAATCATACTTTATTACATTTGAATAGAAAAATTGAATTCCTATCGTATTAGATCTATGTCTGCATTGAATTCAATATTTTTAGTAATATGATAAATAATTCCTCGGACAAGCAGACATTGCTAAAAGATATTCACATAATTATTCACTGAAATATAAAACCGTTTCGAATTCCTGATATTTCGTAAATAATCTTGTAATATATTCTTCGAAAAGGCTAGCAAAAAGTGTTTCTTGCATTGAATCCCAAGAGATAAAACGCAAAAATTCAGATACTCTCTCCTTCGAAAATACTTTGCTGGAGACGATGGTTAATGTTGGCTACTCCAGAGCTCTTAAGAATGAGAGACCCCAGGAGATTAAAGGCTTCCAGAGGACGAGGGCTTCCTGATGGCTTTGGACTCCAGAAGGACTCAACAACGCCAAGAGGACTAGTGGACGAAGAATGCTAGTGTATAACATGTACCAAAGGACTTTTTCCTCTTATAGGTCGCAGGGGGATTGGGCGAGTTATAATAGACTCTTCATATACAATTTATCCTCATTCCATGACTTTCGTGAATGAGAGGTCATCTCTTACCTCCGCTATACCGTTTGGATCGAGGGCAATGTAACGAGATTATGAATGAATGAATGACACTACTGCTAAAGGGATGTTCTTCTCATTGTAAGTTATGTTGAGTGGTTGAAGAGAGAGGGGGAATCGACATGTGATGAACTGGTGGAGGTAAACCAGCATCGGTTTTTAGGCTCTATTCCATTGAACTCTGTATAGCTGCTCTTTAAAGGATATAAAGTACAGTCATTTCATTATTTTTCATACTCTTTTTCCTACCTTTGAAGCATATACCTTTCGTATAGAGAAAGTTGTCCTGATTTTTTTTTCCTTTCGTATGCAGGAGACTGACTGTATTTCCAAAATTAATTTTGTTCATGCTAACTCAAGACAAATTTCAAGTTTAGGTGTGACCTCGGGACGATAAAAATTTAAAAGAAAACCACTCGATGAAAAAATTAGAAGGTCTAGCAGAGAACGTAAGATTTAAATTGAAAGGAGAACGAAAAAGACAAGGCTTTCAGTCGCACAAAGGAAGAAATTAGATTAGATAATGCGAAGACGGGAGAGACAGATGAGTGATTGCTAAGTTGATTAAAAAGGTGGAACCATTAGTTTCCATGATATGATCTTCAAGCTAGATCATAATTTGATGCCAACATTTCTTTTTACTTTTATCTGTGTGACCTTCGGTCTGTCTGTCTGTTAAGCTGACCATTCCATGGAGAATCTAGTACTTGATTGACAACAAAAGAACATGTCTGATTATAGGGCCACACTTATTGATCATTTCTATTTCCTGTTGACCTGGTTCATTGTCGAAAAAAGATATTGAAATAAATTAGAAATTTCAACGGACCGTGTTGTCTCTTGAGGATTGTATTCTTTTTTATCAATAGTTTACCAGCACTTCTCTTCATATGTGTGATTTTGTGCTGATCCCCAAGGATATGACTTAAAAGTTACATAACATTGGACACTATTAGAAAAAAACGTACTAGATTCATTGAAATAAGTAAATTAGAAGGATGTAAAGACAGATCAGGGAAATCACAATTAATCTAGTTTAGATAAGGGAACAGTGAAGATCATGGTAATCAAATTAATTGAAAAAAAATATAAACTAGGTTATCATATCAGGAATGAATAAACTAGAGGAGAAGACTAAATTTACATCATAAGAATTAGAACTAATCTGTTGTAGATAGAGGAAGAATAAAGATCCTGACAAACTAGATAAAAGAGCAGATGAGTGAGATTATTATGTTCAGTTATCACAGACTAGTTTGTATATATATATATATATATATATATATATATATATATATATAAAAATATATATATATACATATATATATAAATTATCGTATTATACAAAATGGAGGCATAATGAGAAATGACGTTAAGGTGAAGGTATAGAGGAGAATAGTTTCAGGACAAGAGGATTATTAAGAGCCTTTGAGGACAATAGGAAGACATTGTTAAACGAATCAGACTTCAAATCAAGATAAAATAGTCCTGGCGAAGTAAGTTTTTGCTCTGTTTTGAGTGTCACACGTAACTTTGTTTAGTCGTGGTAATCTTTACAAGATGGAATTCCTTAAAAAAATAATGGTCTTGATAGATGGTTGAAAAAGTTTGAAAACAGAATGTGTTGATTCATAATATATGTTTAAGTTATTGTTTATTTGTTAAAGATAACATGCTGCATGGATTAATGTAGAAATTATAGGGATACAATTTGTTACATCTTAGTTCAATTTTGGTGAAACAAATGTAAGGGATGAAAGACTACTAATGTTTCTTATTACAACTTTTTAGAATTACATTTTCATTGTATATAGTTGGAATTTTTTTTAACCTAAACATCTCCATCGTAATATCAAGGTGTAAATATAAATTATTTGGCAGATCACATATTTTCTTTTCTTCCATTATCGAATGATTCGTAAAATAATATGAATGTCATGAATCAAGAATTCATAAATACTTGATTTTTTAGTTGACTGAGACTAAAAAATTTCATACAAAATAATTTGTGTACAAGAAAAATTGTCTTTCAGATTATTTTTTCTTGAACCATAGCAATGGTAAATGGAAATAACACAAATAAGATTCCAGCTTATAGAAACATGATGTATATGTAAATCCCCTCCAACCATTTTTTTTGTCAAGATAAATATTTTGTTGCTGGTATAATTTTGATTTACATTTAATTATTAAGATATTTTATAAATGTAATTTTGAGTTTTTATGAATTTACTGGTGATTTGATTCATATGGATAACATAGGAGAAAAAAAAAAGTGCTGGATTCTTGATATGACTGCGTAGTCCGTTGAGACTGTAAACACCATTTCAGTGTAAACATCATATCGAAGATTTTGTTTTGTGGAATACTTTTTTTTTTACTCAGTGTCAAAACTACTACAGCAATACCTTGTAAGTAAATTACAAGTATTTATTATTTTTAGTTAATTTGGGGATTATCTTGTTGCTCAAATTAGTAACATAGAAAAGAAAATCAGCTGGTAAAACCGCCGAGACTCTACATTACTGTTGTCTGGAACTAACTTAGGATGCAATTTACAAAGTCACCCCGTAACTTTATTACTTCATGTTAATGATTTCACTCGCGCAGACCTCTGTGAGATTTATTGCTGGAAGCTACATTTTTATGGTACTTCTTCTTCCTACTTAGTAAAATCAAGATAATTGCGTTGCTTCTCACAAATATTGCGTGTGGTTCTCCGAACTATTTGTCTCATATTATTCAATGAATTAATATTTTATC
>NC_134783.1:13931747-13936747 GCF_046742065.1 Oratosquilla oratoria
GTAATAGAAACAACCTAGAGAGGGACTGTGAAAAGAATCAGCAAAGCAGGTGGAGGGAAGATAAACTTAAAGTTTACTATACAAATAGCAGAAGCATAATTAGCAAAATTGATTTGCTGCGAGGTCAAGCATGCGTAGAGAATTTTGATATTATAGCTATTACTGAATCCTGGATCAACATGGCTGATAAACATTTCTTTCCGGAAATCGAAATAGAAGGATATAAGTTTTTTCACAAGGATAGGGTTGGCAGGAGTGGGGGAGGAGTAGCACTTTTCGTTAAAAATACAATAAACTGTATTATCAGCAATTCGATGAAGGAAGAGGACTTAACGGAATCTATTTGGGTAGAGATTATAGGCAAGAATAAGAAAGTTATTATTGGCGTCATGTATAGCTCTCCTAACCTCAGTATTGAGCAGACTGACCCCCTGATTCATGAAATTCGCAGAGCGTCCTAGTACAAAACGTTGTGATTATGGGACATTTTGATTATAGAAATATTGACTAGGAAACTTTAGTAGGAGATCAGGAAGTGAAATGATTCTTAGATGTGGTGCAGAATAATTTCCTAAAACAAATGATTACCGATCCTACGAGGGGAGAAAACATTCTGGACTTACACTTTTAACTAATAATGAGCACCTAATGAGTAACGTAAAAGTGGGAGATACTCTAGGCTCTACCGACCATCAAGAAATAAGATTTATTATTATTTGGGAGCAATTAAAAATTACGAATAACGTTCAAGTACCAGACTTCAGGAGAGCAAGCCTTGACAATATGAAAACCTATTTGAAATTGAATATGAAATGTCATACGGACGTTACGGACGTTTCGGACATTATCAGCACGGTCAGGTCTCGGTACAGGACCAGGGGTCAGGTCACGGAGAGTAATATGTATACCTTGGGTCAGGTCACTTCGGGGCGGGGGCTCAAGAGACAGGTCAGCGATTTGGATGAAATGTATAGCAGCCTAACTGATCTAATTATTGATGCACAAAATACATTTATCCCCATGAAGTCAATACGGAAAAAACAATAATACTCACAAATGAATGACGGACAGATTGAAGCATGAGATCGGAATGAAAAGAGGACTTTTAATAAAAAAAATTAAAAAGGGGGGGGGGGGAAACACACCTTAGATCAAGATATAACAAAATGCCAAAGCATGTTAAAAAGAATACATACATACATGCACACACACACACACACACACGCACACAGACACACACACACACACATACGCACACACACACACACACACACACACACACACACACACACACACACACACACACACACGCACACACACACACACACACACACACACACACACACACACACACACACACACACACACACACACACACACACACACACACACACACACACACACATATATATATATATATATATATATATATACATATATATATATATATATATATATATATATATATATATATATGTATATATATATATGCGCGTAATATTAAAACTGACAGTATTACAACAGTTATTTGGTTTTTCTCTCATATTCTCGATTTTCCTGAATAAGAAAATAAACAAAATAACTACTGCAATGCTATTGTTATATCTACGTGCATTATAGATATCCAGCTACTTTCTTTTACAAACAACACATACACACATGTATATATATAAACACACACACACACACACACACACACACACACACACACACACACACACACACACACACACACACTGGGTGAAAGGGTTTTATGCTGTTTTCATGGTGAAAACTTAATGGTTAACTTATTCAATTTTAATATCAACATATATAAATAACTATGAACTAATACCTTCCTTGTTGTAATGATCAGAGATATATAATTGCATGCATGTACACTAATATATATATTTATCTACCTATATGAATACATATATATATATTACAAAGGATTACAAAGGATTACAAAGGCGGAGCATGCCGACAGGAGACCTTTTGATCCATATCTAGGTCGGATCCGAAAAAAAAAAAAAAAAAAAATCATATTAATAATAAAATAAAAAATAAAAAATATGATAATGTAAATAACAAATAAAATACATAAATAAATGCATAGGTATAGTTAAATAATAAACAAACAGGTAAATAGTAAATAATAATAAATTGACATATAACTAATAATAAAAAAAAATCAGACAGACAAATGATAACAAAACAAAAACAAATAATATAAGATAAATTATAATCATTACAGCATCTTACTTAGGTATTTATCTAAATTATTCTTAAAGCTTTGAACTGAACTACATTGCACTACCTGTGCAGGAAGTTTATTCCATTCATTAACTACACGGTTGGCAAAGTTGTTTCTACCTACTTCCAAATTGAATCTATTTCCGGACAGTTTGAGACCATTGTTTCTTGTCTGATTCTCATTCAATGTAAAAATTTGGTCACTTTTGATGTTGTCAATTCCCTTTAGAATTTTAAAGACCTGTATCAAGTCACCTCTGAGTCTACGCTTTTTTAGGGAAAACAGATTCATATGTTTTAGTCGATTTTCGTATGATTTATTTTTGATATTTGGAATCAGTTTTGTGGTTCGCCGTTGTACTCTTTCCAATCTGTCAATGTCTTTAATGAGATTCGGTGACCATACGGAAACAGCATATTCCAAATGTGGACGAACTAACGATTTATATAGCTTGTTAATGAGTGATGGACTTTTGAAATCAAAAGATCGCGCAATCAGTCCTAGAATCTTATTTGCTTTCTCAGAGGCTGAAATACACTGCTTGGATGATTTGAGGTCGTTACTGATAATTACGCTGAGATCTTTTTCACTATCCACTTTTGTTAACGAATTTCCAAATAACTTGTAATCGTACTTACTGTTATTTTTACCTATGTGCATTACAGTTTTGTATCATCAGCAAATTTGGAAACAGTAGATTTTAGTCCATGGTCTATATCATTTATATATACTATGAATACCAACCGTCAGGCCCTGGTGTTTTATTAAATTTGAGTTTGTCTATACATCTTTTAATTTTTTCTTTTGTTATATTTACCGTACCGAGTAAGTTTAACGAATACCGAGCTAAAATAATTGTTTAAGATATTACACATTCCTTCATGTATATATATGTATATATATGTATATATATACATATATGTATATCTAGCTATCTAGCTAACTAGCTATATATATATATATATATATATATATATATATATATATATATATATATATATATATATATATATATATATATATATATATATATATATATATATCAGTTTCTGTATATGCTTCCGTCGAGCTCCTTGTCAGTCTCGATCGTGATGGCATGGAATTAAAGTGAAAAATTAATGTGGTTGAAAAAGATTAATATATGTGTGCTGGGGACCATTCAGTGTGTGTGTATAATACTTTCCCACGCGTACATACTACCATTGCACTATCATAGCGGGGATGGGTTGAGCATAAATTTCGTGTATATGCATGTAACTCGAGCATACAAATATAAGAAACTGTGCTCAACTTATATCTCTCTTGATAGCGCAGTGGTTTAAGTCACTGTTCACTTGTTACGTCTCAGCTGAGTTCGATTTTTTAGCTTGACTACGTATCAGATTCTGTATATTCTTCTGGTAAGCTCCTTGTCAGTCTCAAATGTGATGGCATGGAATTAAAGTTAAAAAATAATGTGGTTGAAAAAGAATAACTTACACATGTATATATATATATATATATATATATATATATATATATATATATGTATATATATGTGTGTGTGTGTATATATTTATATATACACACATATATATACGTATGTGTATATATATATATATATATATATATATATATATATATATATGAGTGTGTGTTTATGTGTGTGCATATACATATGTATAAATTTGCGCATACACACACACGCACACACACGCACACACACACACACACACACACACACACACACACACACACACACACACACACACACACACACACACACACACACAAACACACACACACACACATATATATATATTTTTTTCTATATACATTTATATATATATGTATATGTATATGTATATGTATATGAATGCACATTAATATAGATTATATATGGAAACGGATGGATTAAATGGAATATATCGTTTATGCATAACTATTTACATGATAAAACATTGAATTGTGTAATTTGCGATGGCCTGGTGGGAAGTTCATTTTACTTCTCCCGTTGCAGCTGTTGCCCCCATCGCATCTGCTGACCCCCAGATTGCTGCCACGACCTCTGGGGCTACAATTGGTATTTATCAAACTACTATATTATTATAATAATTATGTAAATATATAATCATTATGTAAATACACATTTTTGTTTCCTTTATCCAATTTTTCTACGTTTAAATTCTTTTTGTAGTATTCTTCTTTTGTTATGTAATTTTTTACCCTTCAATTTGGGTTCCATATGTTTTATTTGTCTGATTCTGTAATATAAATAGTTTTGTTTTATGTACTTTCATCTCGTTGAAGTTCCATGATAATGTCTTTCGTTGTTATTATTAACTTTGATGTATACATTTCTTTTTTTCTTTTCTGTTTCTCTTATTGTCTGAACTGCTTTATTATTTCTTTGCATTTCTGTGTTTCATTACTATTTGTCCCCTTTGGTGTGAGTATACTATTTCCCAGGGATAGGTATTGAATAGATAAAGAGGAAAAATAGTAGTATTAAATAGGAATTATGATATCAAGAACAGTTTAAGGATAGTTGAAAAGAAGGAACAGGGTGAAAAGGTAAAGAGGAAGGAGAAAATAGATGAGGATGTCTGAGAAATGGTAGTTTAAATGTGATCCAAGGTAAAAATATAAGTAATGTCAAGCCAGGAATATCAGTTGGAGGGAAACGAAGAAGGAGATTAAGAGAAGGAGGATGAGAACGGTGAAGAAGAGTAGGAAGACAACGAAGATGGGGAGAAGATAGAAGGTGAAATCATTGAGGAAGAGG
>NC_134783.1:13944247-13951747 GCF_046742065.1 Oratosquilla oratoria
GAGACGGAACAGAGAGAGATGATATAAAGACAAATATGATTGCGTGAGAGCTAAAGAGACAGGGGAATGAATAGGAACTGGGACAGGAAAAGGGACAGGGATAAGGAGAAGGACAGGATCATACGATGACAAGAACATAGACAGGGGATAGAGATATGGTATAGTTTTCATTTATTCAGTTATTATTATTATGATTTTTTTTCGCATCCGACCTAGATATGGACCAAAAGGTCTCCTGGCATGCTCCGCCTTTGTAATCCTTTGTAGAACACATACACCAAAAAGGAAAATAAACCATGTGCGTATCGGTAAACAAGAACAGACAGGGACTAAAAGAGAAAAGAATCGAAGGGAAAGAGACAGGGACATGAAAAAATAATGATAAGAATATAAATAGACACTGGGATAGAGACAGGGGGCAGACAGGGACAGTGGCAGATAAGAACAGGGATAAGGACAAATGGAGGGAAAGGAGTAAGAGATGTTGGAGATAAGATGAAGATCAGAGGCCCAGATATTGGGAAAGAAGTTAGGGCCGTACTTTTAAACCTTTCCCCAAGCTTCTGGAAGTAAAATTTTACCTAGTTTTCTAGTAAATTTATCTGGCTTACTGGCTTATCCATAAACTCTATCGGTAATTTTCATTGATATAACCAATGAACTTTGTAAAATCCTACTTTGTAATGGCAGGAAGCGCTCACCAGGACAGTTAAATGTGTTATGTATGGTCCTTAGACTCTAACATATGTTCTTCAGCTTTCCATAATACAAGGTGAGTATTACGGACGTGAGCATAACAAACTGAGCATAACATACATACATACATATATATGCACACACACACACACACACACACACACACACACACACACACACACACACACACACACACACACACACACACACACACACACACACACACACACATATATATATATATATATGTATGTGTGTGTGTGTATATATTTATATATATATATATATATATATATATATATATATATATACATATATGGGGGCTGGACATTTTTCTTTATACATCATTAAAAGTGATAGTAAATTGTGCATTTATTATTATCTTAAAGGTATTTTCCTTATGATTTACATTTATTGAAGATAATGGGGAGAGGTATGCATTGTTTTCGCTACGTAGACAACGTCCTATTAATTGGTCTGGAACAGACCAATTTCACAACTAAACTCAGTATTCTGAACACGGTGGACAGACATATAAAATTACAGTGGATGACGAGGGGGAAAAGAAATTACCTTTCTTAAATGTAGTGATTTGGAGAAAAGAAAATGGTACGGTGAGTTTCTTGGTCCACAGAAAGGCAACAAATAAAAATTATCTCATTCACTACTCGGCGCTCAGTGAAAGGACAGAGGAATTATAATTGAATTTTTGCTTAACCCATTCCAGATATACAGTGAGAAACATATCGACAGAGAGGTCGAATACATTTTCAAAGTGTTTTCAGGACTTAGATACCCAGACAGATTACTACACAGTTATAAAAATAGCGCTTAAAACAACGAAAAGGAAAAAGGACGAGGTTAAGGAGGGTAAAGAATGTGGTTTTATTGTGATTCCTAACTCAAAGTACACAGAAGACTTGGAAGCTTTACTCCGCAGAGCAGGATTAAGGATTGCCAGTTCATCTAGTACGAAGATTGGTGAAATAGTGAGGGATAAGGTGAGAGGAGACAATATTGGTAATAGCGTGGTAAACAGGATGCCATGCGGCAACTGCGAACTGAGCTACTTCGGTGAGACAGGAAGAGGCCTACACAAGCGGGAATATGAGCACAGAAGTGACCTGGGAGCCCACCAAACATCCAACGCAGTGATGGTTCAAGCGGAACAATATGAACACCCAACTGGAACGGAGTAGAATTATTATGGCAAGGGTTAGACACCGTGATGGTTTTATCAAATTGTCCAAAATGTCTGGTAGGTTGGTACCCCGGGAGTTGAAAGGGGCGATAGGGAGGAATGAGGAAGGTTAGGAAAGGAACGCGGCATTGAGCATGTGGGTTATAAATATGTTGATTTTCTGTCCACGTATGCACACTCCGAAGAACTTTTGTTAAAAGGAAAACGTCAGTAGAAAATATATATATATGATTCTAAGTGTTTATTTCATAACTTTACTACTTATTTTTTGTCGTCCATCTTTCACCACACATACACACACACACACACACACACACACACACACACACACACACCCACACACACACACACACACACACACACACATATATATATATATATATATATATATATATATATATATATATATATATATATATATGCGGAAAATCCCCCAAGGATAAAGATAAACTGATGACCAAGCGCTTCCGTCTATTCAGACATCCTCAGGGTACAAAGAAATGAAAAAAATACAAGAATATATACACAGATTATAAGGTCAGGAAGGGAACCGGGAAAGTTTGTGTAGCTCTATTGTCGACCTGACCCGTTCGCGGCAGCGGACGTTTGGGCTACTACTTTTTTCACAATAAAATTGTCCAGTTTGTACATGCCGTGACTTTAATTTAAGTTATTGATAAATGTATCTTTGATCAGACTGGATTCTATTATATTTCTAGTCAAATATGACTTATTTTTAACAATTTCTTTAGCATCCTCCCAATTTATGCAATGATTAAAATCCCTTAGGTGAATAAATAATCCATTAGAAATTTGCCCACTCTTGACGCTATACTGATGTTGTGTTAACCTTACTTTTAGTTCTTTTCCAGTCTGACCAATATAATATTTGTCGCAATCTTTACATGGAATTGAATATATGAATCCTTCCTTATAAGGAGAGTTTTTAATCAAAAGACTTCTAACTGTATTGGAGTTCTTAAATGCCATTTGAATGTTGAAAGTCTTAAAAATATGAGGTAGTTTGACGAAATTCTTGCTGAAAGGCAGTACAAGTAGGTTTTTTACATTAAAGGTTTTACTAGCTTTTTCCTCGTAGAAAGATTTCTTTGCCGATTTATAGGAAATCTCCACAAGGTGTTTAGGATATTTGAATTTTGAAGCTATGTCAAATATTCTTAAGAGTTCATCATCCAAAAACTCCGGACTGCAAATTCTATGGGCTCTCAGAAACATTGATGTCAACACTGACATCTTTGTCCTGCAATGATGAGACTAGTAAAAATGTACGTATGAAAGGACATTGGTGGGTTTTCTATAGACGTCAAATTTGAAGGGCCTTTCCTTTCTGTAAATCGTTACATCAAGGAAAGGTAAATGATTATTTTTTTTCTATTTCCATGCGAACGGGTCAGGTCGACAACAGAGCCTCACAACCTTTCCCGGTTCCCTTCCTGACCTTATACTCTGTGTATATATTCTTGTATCCTTTTTCATTTCTATGTACCCTGAGGATAACTGAATATACGAAAGCGCTTGGTCATCAGTTTATATTTTTCCTTGGTGATTTTTCCGCATATTTACTGTAGATTCACAAGTTTATGTGATTTCTCATGCATATATATATATATATATATATATATATATATATATATATATATATATATATATTAGTAGTTTCAAATGATATATTTGCTGTGTGTACTTGGGAAGGCTTACAGGAAGATATTACATGAGAGTATTATGAGAGGAAGGGTGATTATTTGGTGAGGGACATTATAGGTTTAGGATAGGTAGGAGTTGCGTGGATCAGATTTTTGTAGTAAGATATGGAAAAAACCTTTAGGAAAGGGTAAGGAGTTTTTATGTGTCTTTCTGGATTAGGAAAAGGCTTATGACAGGGTAGATAGACAAGCACTCTGGGAAGCTTTGGAAATATATGGTATTAGGGGATAGCTGCTATGAGTAGTAATTTTTTTACGAGGGTAGTAGAGCCCTTTAGAATTAGAATTGGAGAGGATGAATTGGCTGAAGTAAAAGTGGGGCTGCGTCAGGGATATATTATGTCACTGTTGCTGTTCCATGCGTACATGGATTGGGTTGTGCGGGAGGTAAATGCAAGGATAATGGTCATGAGATTGGAAATGGTTCAAGAAAATGAAGAAAAGGGGGAGGTGAGCCAGTTCTTGCTTGCTGACGACAATGCGCTTGTGGTAGGGTCAGAAGGGGGATTAAGTATGTTAGTGACAGAGTTTGGGACGGTATGCAATGGGAGAAAGTTGATGGTAAATGTTGCTAAAAGTAAGGTGAAGAGATGTCCAAGGGGAGAGGATGGGAGTGAGTTGGAAATAAGTCTTAAGGGAGGAAGGCTAGAGGAAGTGGATAGATATAGGTATTTGGGGTCACATATGGCAGGAAAGGTAGGAGTGGAGATGAAAGTAAACTGTAGATTAAGATAAGTCAAGTAAATGCCTTGGGGGGACCAAAAAGTGTAATGAGAAATAGACAATGGGGAGTGGATGCAAATAAGAGACTATAGGGATGATTGTCCCAGCAGCACTGGGCGGGACAGACTTAGAATTATATATATATATATATATATATATAATATATATATATATATATATATATATATATATATATATATTATATATATATATATATACATACAGAGAGGGAGATATTATATATACACCTAAAAGCCTTTTCCTACCTATAAAGTGAGTGGCCGAATGAAAGCTTACATCCACCCTACACCCATCCAACTCCCATCCAAAAACCCATTCACCTTCCCTTCCATTTAACCCATCGTGGATGAAGGGTCATCACTGTCCACTGGCACAATGCTAGGGTCAGAACCCTTACAGTAAGATAGGGGCTATAAAAATAGTGGTGACCTTTGGGATTATTACAAAGTTTATACTTTATTTCTGGGCTATCGATTGGTAATGCTAATATAAATTGCAATGCACAACAAATAGCACTATGCAGGAACTGTAGATTATACATCTGTAACGATTCCACTGAGTTGCCCAACTCTCTGTGTCAATACCTTGGTGATGACTCTTCTTAACTTAGGCTCTTACGAAGTTTGGTTTGGTTATATTCATGTATGCACTGTAATGATTAGATAGATCATTTATCGTGAAGGACGAATAGTGAGTCAGTGATGAATTTAGGGGTTGCTAATTGAATTAATAAAATAGGTGAACACTAATATAAGTAAAGGGACTCGGAAATTTGCCTTACGAAGAGAGGCTTAGGCACCTAAACTTACACTCTCTGGAAAGACGCAGAGTGCGGGGTGATCTAATAGAAGTGTTCAAGTGGATCAAAGGCTATAACAAGGGTGATGCAAACAAGGTCATCATAATAAAACAACAGGGCAGGACTCGCAGTAATGGGTATAAACTGGACAAATTTAGATTTAAGAAGGAAATAGGCAAGAATTGGTTTACAAATAGGGTGGTCGATGAATGGAATAAACTTAGTAACCACGTAGTAAGCGCTGAAACTATCAGTTGTTTTAAAAAACGATTAGACAACTTTATGGATGGGGACGACAGGTGGTGATGGATACGGAGCTGCCTAGTGTAGGCCTTATGGTCTTTTGCAGTCTCCTTTATTTCTTATGTTCTTATGTTCTTATGTTGTTGTTAGTGGTTGAGTAAATCAGAAATGTAACTCGTTTTCCTTCAAGAGAATGCAAATGAGTTGAATAAAATAGTCCCACGAAAAACAGAAAAAGAATAATGAATACAATTAAGATGTCACCCGCTACGGAAAAGGTTAACACAGTGCCACAGCCACGTTTGTGTCTTGTGTCATAGTGTCACAATCAGTCCGACACTCAGTTGAGTACATAGACAGGTACATTTTGCATAACAAGGAAAGCAGTAGGAGAGCTAATAGATAAGGAAAGAATATGAGTATAACAAGATAACAGGGGAAGGAAATGTGATTACTGATGTTAGAAGAAGGCGATATATTTCTCTGGAAGATCTAGAGGGAATATATGATTATTTTTATTGAGATTTGAAAGACAAGGCTACGGTTCATGGAGGGGGAGACGTGGAAATAACTAATTGGTTTATAAATGTCGGAAGTGTATAAAGGGAAGGGAGTCATATTTCATCTGAACTTTAGAAGATGGACGTTCATAAACTAATGCAAATTGGTTTATTTTATTCTATTTTGTTTATTTATTTTGATTTGTATTAATGTACTTGACTTCCATGTATATGTGTCAAGTCTGTATGGATTTCGTTAAAGCATGTCATCTCAGTTCCTCAAAAGGAAAAACGAAATAAGCAGATAAACAAATGAATATATAAATAATTAAATTAGTAGATAAATACTTGAATATTTAGATGCATCGGATAATGAACAAAGAATAAGATAGACAAGTAGAAAAAAATAGATAAGAAATAAAATAAAATATTAGATATAAAAGAAACAAATATATGTAAAATAAAAGGAAATGAAAACAAAGAAATGACACAACTATTCCCTTTTTCCTGACGATGGAATTATTGGCTTGATGTCGCTGATCAAATTAAGTTATTTAATATTCTAATTACTAATAATTATCATCCAATACAGGCAATTTTATAACAGTACTTACAGAGTTATAGCTTTAAAATACAAACATGTATAGTATTCATAGATTTAGTACTCATAGATATGCATTAGAAGCAGAAAGCTTCTTAGGCTTTTTCAAGCGGTCGAGAACCCCCCCCCCCAAAAAAAAAAAAAAAAAAAAAAAGACTCCTCGGTTCTGGACATGGTTGATGTGGCTGTTCCCGTCAGTAGTGATGCGGCGAGAGCTCCGGGAACAATCCGTCTCAATGTGCGTACAATTTTAATGGAATTGGGGAGGTAGGAATTGACACTAAAGAGACTATCCAGGGTTGATCTTATCCACCCCTGAAGTGAATCTGAAAGTAAGAATAACTCGTATATATATATCTATATATATATATATATATATATATATATATATATATATATATATATATATATATATATATATATATATATATGTATAATTTTTATTTTCTATTATTTATATATTTATTACTATTATTATTGTTATCATCATTATTATTATTATTATATTATTATTATTATTATTATTATTATTATTATTATTATTATTATTATTATTATTATTATTATTATTATTATTTATTATTATTATTATTATTATTATTATTATTATTATTTTTTTTTTTTTTTTTTTTTTTTTTTTTATATTAAATAGTTTTGGTAAGTGCTAGGAAGTAATGACCTGTAGTAAGGAGAATGATAAAGATAAAAGTGTTAATATGAAAGAAGTGGCATTACAAGCATTTGCAACAAAACAAATATAGAAGGAAGTAGAAGGAAGGGTACGAAAGAAAGCAGAGGTACAAACGATGTCAGAATGATATATAAACGTAAAAAGGAAAATTAATAGGAAAATTAATTACATCTGAGGTATGACTATATGAAAATAAGATTGACTGGACAAATATGTGTGATGAGAGATAATAATTATTCAGTACTGAAGAAAAAAGAATATAATCTTGAAACCATTATCCGCTTGATAAGGTGACTAGACA
>NC_134783.1:13959247-13961747 GCF_046742065.1 Oratosquilla oratoria
CGTTTCCGATTTGTCATTGGCTTTCCCGAGTGAGGTCACTTCAACTGCAGATGTAAAGGAATTATATTACAAGTTGACTTTACTTTTCTGCATTTTATATACATTTATGAATTAAATCACATTGAAATAAATACTTTTTGAACATGCAAGCATTATTTTAAGATCTGAAGGGTATGTAAAAGAAATTTATGAAAAATTTAATGACAAATTGCAGATAGTCATTGAACTGTTTATATACCAGATGTGACACATATCCGTATATATTTGCATGTCCATATGTACATGTATAATTGTATGTATATGTATATTATATGCCTATGTACATGTACATATCCATGTACATGTGGTGCATGTACCTATATATGTATATATACATGTACAGTTATATGTACATGTACATTTTTACGCGCATGTACTTATCTTTTGTATAAGTATGTATACATATACTGTATATGTATATATATATATATATATATATATATATATATTTCTACTTGTACATGTACATGTACATGTACATGTACATGTAATTATATGTATATGTATATGTATATGTATATGTATATGTGTATGTATATGTATATGTATATATATATGTATATGTATATGTACATACGGATAAACTTTGGACTTTCATATATATAGTAATGTACTTGTATGAATGAATATATGTATATATATATATATATATATATATATGTATGTATGTATGTATGTATGTATGTATGTATGTATGTATGTATGTATGTATGTATTGTTAAAATCGACAGCGTTAGTGAGGTTGATCTTCTTGTGAGTATTCTCCAGTTTTCTAACCAATATTCTGCCATTTAGAGGGTGGGCATATACCAAGTTGCCAAAATGATTCATTTATTTCAACGTTTCGTCTAACAAAGAGACATCATCAGGAAATTCTGTAACATAGATAATAATGACGTACAGAAATATAGAAAACAACATGTAAATCTAACCAATTATACAAATATAGAAGCAAATATCAATAAATGCGCAAATTCACACAAAATAAACACTATACATGGGCTGATGGGGACCGTTACTTACAATAGTTAAAAGGTCCGATGAAATGACGAAGAAAACCCTTCGCTCGGTGACATATATACGCCGCTAGCCGGCTTGGGTGGTGGTGGAGGGCGGGAGAGGGGGCGGGGGTGGTATCTCATTAATACGAGAAGAAGAGGGTTGGGGGAGGGGTTGGGGGGTTAGGGGTTGCGGGGTCGGTCGGTTGGGGGGAGGATGGAAGGAGTGGGTAGGAGGAGGTGGAGGGGGGGTTCGGAGAGAGGTCATGCTAGGTAGTAGCTTGGTGCTGCTATACAAAGCGATGACAGAAGTCATGTTGCATTGGATATTAATGATAGGACTACATTCTCTGATAAACATAGCTTCTAGAAGCTTAAGTTTATGTACATCCCTATTACTTGCTATAATCCTAGTGTTTGAAACTAGGTATTCACGGGTGGCTGTTAGGTTATGGTATTTCTTTAAGTGATGTTTTATAGCCCCATTTTGTAAATGCATAGTAATTCTCCTACTAAGACTACATCTAGTAAAACCAATATATGCTGTATGACGGGCTACACAGTTCCCGGTGCTACAGGTGAATTCATAAACACAATTAGTTTTAGACATAGTCTCAGTATTACTATTTAAGTTATTAGTTATAACCAATGAACTAGTTTTAGGGTTGGAGTAGTATACAACCACTACTACTCCAACCCTAAAACTAGTTCATTGGTTATAACTAATAACTTAAATAGTAATACTGAGACTATGTCTAAAACTAATTGTGTTTATGAATTCACCTGTAGCACCGGGAACTGTGTAGCCCGTCATACAGCATATATTGGTTTTACTAGATGTAGTCTTAGTAGGAGAATTACTATGCATTTACAAAATGGGGCTATAAAACATCACTTAAAGAAATACCATAACCTAACAGCCACCCGTGAATACCTAGTTTCAAACACTAGGATTATAGCAAGTAATAGGGATGTACATAAACTTAAGCTTCTAGAAGCTATGTTTATCAGAGAATGTAGTCCTATCATTAATATCCAATGCAACATGACTTCTGTCATCGCTTTGTATAGCAGCACCAAGCTACTACCTAGCATGACCTCTCTCCGAAACCCCCCCACCACCACCTCCAACCCACTCCTACCCACTCCTTCCATCCTCCCCCAACCGACCCCGCAACCCCCTAACCCCCCAACCCCTCCCCCAACCCTCTTCTTCTCGTATTAATGAGATACCACCCCCGCCCCCTCTCCCGCCCTCCACCACCACCCAAGCCGGCTAGCGGCGTATATATGTCACCGAGCGAAGGGTTTTCTTCGTCATTTCATCGGACCTTTTAACTATTGTAAGTAACGGTCCCCATCAGCCCATGTATAGTGTTTATTTTGTGTGAATTTGCGCATTTATTGATATTTGCTTCTATATTTGTATAATTGGTTAGATTTACATGTTGTTTTCTATATTT
>NC_134783.1:13981747-13986747 GCF_046742065.1 Oratosquilla oratoria
CCTCTTACGATGACTTTATTCTTTTTAGAGAACTCGAATACTTTAAAAGGAATCCAGACCTATTAAGAGTGATTAAGTACCATTAAAAAGGATCAAACCCCATTGAAAATATCCAATTTCATTTTTATAATCCAATGCTTTTAAAGTGCTAAGTATATTCCCAAGTAGTAGGCCATAGCATAGTTCTTGGTATACATTTCCATATAATAATTCATTTTGATACACAGATAATTAAGCAATAACTCAACATTGGTACACACGTTTTTGCTTCGTAGTTTAGTAGTCCAGCAATACTATAGACATATTAGTGTAATAGGTCAGTATTTCATTATTGGTGCACGTATTTCCACGTGGTAGTTCAGTGTTGTTACATACATTTCTAAGCGATATATATGTGATTTCCGGATATTTTCAATTAATTTATAGATAACATATAAAGATTGTGGTATTAGAAATGTATGCATGCGTGTATCCAAATATGCACGTGTGTATGCTTATATTTATGTATGTATATGTGTATGTATGTGTGTGTGTATGTATGTATGTATGTATGTATGTATGTATGTATGTATGTATGTATGTATGTATGTATGTATGTATGTATGTATGTATGTATGTATGTATGTATGTATGTATGTATGTATGTATGTATGTATGTATGTATGTATGTATGGGTGGATGGATGTACATACGTATGTATGTATATACAGTATATGTATATATATATATATATATACATATATATGTAAATATATATATATATATGTATGTATGTATGTATGTATGTGTCTGTGTGCGTATGTATGTATGTATGTATGCATGTAACCATGTATGCATATATGTATGTATATATGTATGTATGTATGTATGTATGTATGTTTGTATGTACGTATGTATGTATGTATGTATGTATGTATGTATGTATGTATGTATGTATGTATGTATGTATGTATGTATGTATGTATATATATGTATGTATGTATGTATGTATGTATGTATGTATGTATGTATGTATGTATGTATGTATGTATGTATGTATGTATGTACTATGTTTATGAGAACAAAGATGCATGCGTTAGCATTGAGTGAAACTAAGTTGAAAAGGAGGGGAAATATTAAGTTTGGTAGTGTACTTAGTAAACGTGGTAGGTAAATGTGTGTTGGAGTGGAAGGAGGTTTCTTCAAGGTTAATGTAGATGAGGGTGAAACTAGGAATAGAGGTGTGAGTTTTTGTAAATGGATATGGTACTGGTAGTAAAAAGAATGTTGAGGAAAGGGAGGCTTTTTGGATAGCTTTAAATTAGTGCATAGAGGGTTTAGGGAGAAATGTCAATGTAGTGGTACTTGGAGAACTTAATGCTAGGGTAAGAGATGAACCAATAGATAGAGTGGTTGGGATGTGTGGAGTTCCAGGAAAAAATAGTAGTGGAGAGATAATGGAGAAGTGTCTAGAAAGAGAGTTAATGATAGCAAGCACAGTGTTTAGGAAAAAAGTCAAGCATGAGTACACATAGGAAAGGATGGTGGATGGACGGGTGGTAAATAGGGTTTTAATGGACTATATAGCGGTAATCAGGAGAAGTGTAGGGATAGTTTTGGATATATATGTTCTAAGGGGAGAGAGTGGGGGATATCAGATCAGGTTTTGGTGGAAGGTAAGTTGAGAGTGGAGGATAGATGAAGAAAGAGGAAGATAACAGAAGTTAGAGAGGTGCTTAGAGTAAACTGCTTACATGAGAAAGAAAAGGAGGAGTACAAGAAGAAGCTGTGAGGACAGTGGAAGGGAGTGAAGGATAGAGTAGAACTAGGAGTGAGGAGGAATGGGGATGTTTCAAGGAGGGAGTCACAAGGTATGCAAAGGTGTGTTGAAGAAGGATGGGAGGAAATAGGAGGATGAGTAGTGAGTGGTGGGATGATGAAGCAAAGAAGGTTGTAGAAGAGAAGTAACGAGTATTCACAGATTGGTTACAAAAAAGGAGAGAATCATATGAGATGTACAAAGAAAAGAGAAGGAAAGTAAAGCATAAGACAAAATAGTCAAAGAGGAAAGCAAATGTAAAATGGGGTAGGAGTATGACAGAAGATTTTGAAAATAATGAAAATGTGTTTTGGAAGAAAATTAAGAGAGGAAAAAGAGGTGAATCAAATAGAGAAGAAAAGGTAAAAGGTGTATATAAAGAGATGATAATGGAAGAGGCAGCAGTAAGAGAAAGATGGGCAAAATATTTTAGTGCGTTGATATATGTGATGGAGGATAGGGAGGGAAAGGTAGCTGTTGTGGGAAGCGCTAAGAAAATGACAGTGATGAATGATAAAAATCGAGAAGGAATAAGGAAAGATGAGGTGAAGGCAGCTATTAAAATGTTGAGAGTAGGTAAGGCACCTGAGTCGAATGGATGTCATGTAGAGTGTCTAGAAAGGGGGGTACAATGATGATGGACTGTCTGTTGAGGTTTAATATTTGTCTAAAACGGGGTGGAGTACGTAGGACTGGAAGATTGTCTTTATAGTTCCGTTTTGCAAGGGAACAGGGGGCAAGTGAGAGTATAGTAGTTTCAGAGGGATCAGTTTGTTGAGTGACATTGGGAAGGCTTATGGGAGGGTTTTGATTGAGAGGATTAATAGAGGAACAGAGGGAGTATTGGTGAGGAACAGTGTGGGTTTGAGATAGGCAGGGGTTGCGTGGATCAGTTTTTTTTTTTTTTTTTTTTTTTTTTTTTTGGTAAGCCCTTTATGGATTTGGAAAAGGCTTATGACAGGGTAGATAGGAAGACACTGTGGGAGGTATTGTAAATATATTGGATAGGAGGAAAGATGTTAAGAACAGTCATGAGTTTTTACGAGAATAACAGAGACTTTGTTAGAATTAGAAATGGAGAGAGTGAGTGGATTGAAGTAAAGGTAGGATTTCGCCAGGGATGTGTTGTGTAGCCTTGGCTGTTCGATTTATACATGGATGGAGTGATGCAAGAAATAATAAACTCAAGGGTAATGGGCCGAAGATTGGATATGGTTAAAGAAAATAGAGAAAAATTAGTTCTAAAATGAAATTTATACTTATATTGTTGGTTTACTAAAGAAGAAATATGTAAGTGCCACATGTATGTTTATGAGTGTTGGGAAGCGAATTTGATCTAGATTGGGTTTATATTTCTTGTTGGGTAGCTATTTGCCGAAGAATAGTATAAAAAAAATTGGATAAAGAAGTGCTTGAAAGTTTATTGGAAGAAGGATCAGTTCTAACGTTTCATTCTAGCTCTCTCTGTACAGTTTCATTCGTGCAAGAAACATTTTTTGCTTAGAGGGCAAATCCTGGATAGGGTATTAGTTACATAAGTTTTATGTAGTCAATAATTAGAATAATTTAGTAACACCCATACGGTCCAGTCACGCACTATTCTTCAAGTAATGTATTGCAAAATGATGATGTCTTTTACACTGCATAATACCTTCTTAAACATCTATTTCATTTTTTCTCCAAGGATAGAAACGCTGGTTATTGCCAAATATATACTGAATACAGAGACATCAAACACGTGTTTTGAATAATTCTTTTGCTATGACAATATCTTTAAAGGTTGAATGCCTGAATAATGGAAAGTATAAAAGACCTTTAGCGCAATAGATGTACTACCAAATATCTCATTAGTAACAAGAAAATAACAGGATGAAAATGACGACTTTGTGTCGTCAATCACGCTGTCTTGTTATTATGAAAGGTTAATCTCAGTGACAAGTGTCAATAACGAGCCATTAATCACAAACAAATCAAGATCCTGGCCAGCTGATTAAATAAGAACTCTTTTAATTAAGTTAATTACTTGCGATGGCAAAAGTTGATAAATATCATTCTACGTGTATGACACATGAGAATAACAGTTATTTATACCAATAAGTCTTCATTGGTGAGAGCTGATTGCATAGGACATCCTGGTAATGGGAATTTTAGGCAAATGACTTGTCTTGACCTTGGAAACGAAGAAAAAACAATAGAAAGTTTTGACTTATCTTAACCTTGGAAAGAAAGAATAAAGTAAAATAATGCAAAGGTTTTGGTACAGGAACAAATCAAAAGAACATTATTGTTATGGCATCTCAAAATAAAGATTTGCAATTGTGGGTCATGTACCGAATCAGAAAAAAAATGTTAACAAATACATCATTGAATGCTCATAATTTCTGTTATTGTGATTTTGATATTAAAGCACCAAAAATAAGTATCTGTTTAAAAGTGAATATTCTTATATCTAAAAATATGTAGAGTTAATTAATTTTAGGTTTTACAAATCGCAAATGATTAAGTAAAGAGAATTTGAAAGAAAAGGAAGCACCAATCAATGCTTTACCTTCAGCAATATAACTGGAATTCGTTCTATGATAACACAGACATTAACACACAGAAATTGTTATCCTGATTGAAATATATTATTCCTCATAGTACTGTTAAGAATTAAACAAATAGTTGTAAAAAGAAATAAGAATAATTACTGTTTTAATCTAAACAGTAAAAATGGAATTTCTTCTATATGAATACAAAAATATGTTTGTGTCACAAAATAAGATATTTTTCGTGATATTCATATTACTGTAAAAATCAGAATATAAATACAACAGAGGAATCATTAAAGTATTCAAGGAATACCCATAGCTAACAATATTTATTATTGTATATGTATTATCCTTTATTTACCAGATAAAAAGTAAAATATATTCTACGATTTAAAACCAAAGTTGAATTTAATCTTGTCTCTGCTGTTAAAGCAATGCTGTATTGAAGTGTGTTTTGGTGAAAGCAATTCATTATTGTTCTGTGTCCATGTAGGTGTAGATTTATAGGATTAAAACGACTTTAGGAAAGAAATATAATAAGGTCTTGGATAATACCACAATTGAAAATATTCAGACAAGGAAGATACTTCTAGTGGTCATTGTGAAAAGAAAATGACACTAGAAACTCACGTTATTGAAATTTTTCCTCTCTCTCTACTCCATTATGCTTT
>NC_134783.1:13991747-13994247 GCF_046742065.1 Oratosquilla oratoria
GTTTTGTTTACTAATACTAAGCTAAAATAGTTATTTAAGATATCAAACATTCCTTCGTTTGAATACTCAAGTTGACAGTCATCAGATAATAGTGAGCCAATGCGATTGCTAATAACCTTTTTATCTGTAATGTAACTGTAAAATTCTTTGGGATTCTCTTTAGATTTACCAGCGACATTAATTTCGTATTGTCGTTTTCGTTTTTTTCTTTTCTTTTAAATCTCTCTGTATTATTACAAAAATTTGATAGAAATTAGGTGCACCCAAGCACTTGTAATTCTTATAAGACTGTCTCATTTTAGCAATACTTTTTCAGTTTCTTTATTGAGTCATTTCGGGCGAGCCTGATGTGGGGGGAATCTGTCCTGAAACGGGATGTAAGTATGAATCATCTTAGTAAGCGCATTATGAAACATCTCCACACATCTGATCTAAATGTCTTTCGCTTAATTTTGCCTTCCAACCTGTAAGCTAAAGCTCCTGACGTAGTACTATGAACTGAGCTTTACTAAAATCAGGTATTTTAGATACACAAGCATCTATTCTATAATATTTTAGCAGTTTGAGTCTAAGTTGTGATCGCTATTTGTAATAATTTCACCAACATCTACATCGGTTATCATGCTTTCACGGCTAATGATCAGAATATCGAGTAATTTTTCATGTCTTGTGGGCTAATTTAAGTGCTGAACTAAGTAATTGTCACCGAGAAAATCTATCAAGTGACTACCTATATGGCCATGTTCAAGGGTCATCCAATCAATGTCAGTAACATTTAAATCATCCAGTATCAACAAGTCCCAGTTCCATAAACTAGACAACTCTTGAAACAACAGTTTATCGTCTGCTAAAGATAATATTTTTGGCCTATATATTACACCTACATTCAGTTTTTGTCCATTTGTTTGGGTTAATTCTACCCATAAACTATAATATGCATCCTGTTTTACCATCTCTAAAACACAGGCATGGACATTTCTTTTAACGTAGAGCAGAACACCCCTGTCATTCTTGTGGTTTCTATCCTGATGAAATTGTTTAAAGACCGCAGCATTAAATTCAGATTCAAACTCTTTACCATTTAACCATGTCTCGGTTATTCCTATATTATCGAGATTTTCACTTTTGGCATACGCCTGTATTTCTTGGATTTTATTCTTAATACTACGAGCATGAAAGTATATGGTATTAAAAAAAACGCGTGATTATTTCTTTTTGACACGTTTTGTATTTCAACATCATGCCTTACATTATAATTTTGCTCTTTATTGACACCTTGCTCTATATTGACATTTGGTCCTTCATTGACATTCAATGCCTCATGAACGTTTTCTCCATCACGGATACGTGGTCCATCACGGTCATTCGATATCATATGTATAACTTGCCCCCCTCCCCTACGTCAACGCGTTCCACACCGGCCACCCGTCCTTCGCTGACATTCCGTCCGGCATCTCTTTTTAAAATGATATTCTGTCCCCCACTGACATTATAGCCTACCGTGATATTTTTTCTCTACTATCATTGCACACCATCGTGATATTTTGTCCACCACTATCATTATATCGCATCTTGATATTTTTTCCTCCACTCTTAATACATCCCATCATGATATTTTGTCCTTTGCCATTACATTCTAATGTAATATTTCTTCCTCTACCGATATTATATCCTATAATGATAGTTTGCCCTACACTGACATATTGTTCTATATTATTATTATACCCTACTCTGTTTTCCCCAATACACTCTATTCTCCTTTCTTTTGAATTTCTACCCCCAAAAAAGGAACTAGTTTATTACAAACACCTACAATGAGTTTTGTAATAACATCTTTGCCTCTGCATAAAGGCTATGACTCATGGAAAAGAGATACAACGGATCAAGAATGTGGTATTCCAGTTGCGTGCACAATCGTAGTATCCTCTTATTGGCCGCAATGACTCTACTGTTCCAGCACGTGCCAGCGTAGATCTTTGGAAGGATCCCACAAACTACGTGACGGCTCCCACGCTCCTTCATCTCCTGAAGAAGGACCTTGTAATTATGAACAAGTTTCTCTGATCTCACCCTACCCTTATCGTTACTTCCCGTATGAACAATCGTAACTGTGTTTGCCCCCTTTGCTCTCTGATGGTCTGGGTACAATCGGCGATCCCACGGCCCTGTTCACATACAAGCTTGCAACGTCATTTAGTCTTCATCTGCAGGATGTCGCCATAGCCTCCCACCATGGATTCCCCCGCCACCAAGAACACCTGATTTTCAGCCACCTCATCCTCCAGCAGAGCGAAAAGATTGTCTAGAGCCAGCGGTTGCTCCGCAGGGCACCCGCTTACCAAACGCAGGGTCGACAAATGGGATACCACGGAGCGTCACTCGTTCACGTCATTGGCAGAAGTAGAAGAGGTGGCACTCTTGAGAAGACGAATTTCCTCCTCAAACATCCTGAGACAGTCCTCCACGTTCACACAACCTTCACAAGCCATTTCGCTCCTTT
>NC_134783.1:14009247-14011747 GCF_046742065.1 Oratosquilla oratoria
CTTAGAGGGTTAAGTTAAGTCATGTATTACCCAGGGAGAGGGACATCACGCAGATGAACAAGTTTTTTGTCATCAGGGAGGATGAACACATAACCTATCTGGTATAGAAGGTAAGCTATGAACCTCTCTGATTATCGAGAAGGGATCGGGGTGCTATAGAAAGGAATAGAATAATCTGATGGAAAGTAGACCATAAGAGTCAATCTATAGCAACTCGTGCCACTGAAGTACCATTAACTCTCTCAAACAAATGAAATCGTCTAACGAAATCCTGAACAAAGTTCACAAAGCTCGTCCTCAGGATGACATTCTGGAGTTATAGCTCCTCGGGATAGATCGATGTGAGTTTGAGGAGACGATTCGAGACGTGGGAATTCCCGTCGAGTGAAGACTTGACGACTTAACGTCATCGGGGTCATTTCTAACGTTTTCGGTTTTAATCCATTTCAAAATCGTGTCTCACACACACACATAGGTTTAATAATTTCACCATAAGAAAAAATATATTATCTTAGCAAAGAAAATAATTAAATACCAGGCTTACCTGAGAGTTAAATTACAGCAGATGGGCATCGCCATGTAGCAGCCAAAAATAAAGTCAACAGTCAAATATGCAATTCGAAGTTTTGATCGAAATGGTTTTAACCCAGTGGTGCATATATCTGTTCTTAGCTGAATAATATCGCATAACGCAATCAGAATGAATATAAAAATCGATTGTAGTCCTCAACTCTATCAGTGAGATGTTATAATAAGCAAAATAAAAGCCCGTAGTTGTCAAAAATAAATAAATAAATAAATAAAAATAAACAAACAAACAATATATATATATATATATATATATATATATATACATATATATATATATATGTATGTATGTATTTATGTATACAATATCCAATAGGTAGTAAGTATTAGGACATAAGCCAGTTCACTCATCTTCCTTTTCTTCTTTTGCCTCTCCCTTCTACACACCCTTTTTCTACTTCATACTTTTCCTCTTTCTCCTTCTTCTTCTCCATTTACTTTTCCTTCTCCTTCTCTTCTATTTGTACTTCTCCTCTTCCTCCTTTTCCTCCTGCTTTTCCTCCTCTTTACCATTATCGCCATCATCATCATCATCATCATCATCATCATCATCATCATCATCATCATCATCATCATCATCATCATCATCATCATCATCATCATCATCATCATCATCACAATCGTCACTCTCCTTGTCATCCTCTTGTCTTATCTTGCTCATTCCATTTTCACCTACAGCACAATGCTCATCTCCCTCTCCACCCTCTACCCTTACCCCTCGTTTCCCTCCCCTAAATTCTCCTGATGAGGGGGATGCCGTTGTACACAGTCGGAGATCATCCTTACGATCTCTCCAGCTTACTTCCTGACTTCCACTTGGAGGGTCCCCAATGCTATTGCAAGCCCGTCCACATGTAAGGCTATCTAGAACTCACTCAGCCAGATGATCTATATTTACGACCCTCTTACCCGTTTTACGACGTCAACGTGTGTCATATACTCAAAGTCTCTGGTATACAAATATAGGGAACTTGTGCATAAAGGAGGGGCGAGATTGTTCACATGGAGAGGAGCTCCCGTAGACCACAGTCCATAACTTTCACTGCAGACTCATTTTAGAGGATTTTCCTAGTGCTAAAACGGTCTCTATTTGTTTTCATTATCATTTCTTATCATTCACAAATGCTCTGCGCTGATGGCATTCTTGTTCAGAGAAACCATAAATTGTCAAAAACTGCGAGAAAAAAATCCGTTTTCTTTCTTCTACTCCCTGCCTTCCCCCTATTTCCTTCCTTTTCTTCCCTTATTTCCCCTAAATCTCTTCCTTGTATTTTGGTTAACGTTAGTAACCCTTCTAAGCCTTCACTAACCGAAGAGGAAGCGCATAAATGTGAGTATCGCGGTCAGGTATCATGCAACATTAAAGGTAGAATCTCACTCAATTCTGGGGACTTTGATAGAGATAGGCTATACATCTTTGCTATACGACCTGATGGAGTAATCGGAAATGTGCTGTTTTAGCATTCACTTAGTTGAGAGGCGGAACCCCACAATCCTCTCAGATTCCCAGTAATGACTGTTACCTGACTAAAGAGTCCAAGCCAATGGGCAAAGATGACGGCTTTTCACTAACAAGGGTGTCCTTCGGAGGTGAATCATGAGAATGCGACAGTCAGAAAGAGAACTGCCATAGGTTACAAATAAATAAATAAATGAATAAATAAATAAATAAGTAAATAAATAAATAAATAAACAAAAGACGTTAGTATATTATTGA
The DNA here is from genome assembly GCF_046742065.1 of Oratosquilla oratoria. Lineage (NCBI taxonomy): Eukaryota > Metazoa > Arthropoda > Malacostraca > Stomatopoda > Squillidae > Oratosquilla > Oratosquilla oratoria. The sequence goes on from NC_134783.1 coordinate 14,011,553, forward strand.
GCTCCAGTTACTTTTATTTTGTTATTGGTCACAGAGTTATATGAAAGTCTTAAATGAACCAAAAGACATTTTGTTATGTAGTGTACGAATTGTAATAAATTATAATGATGAAATATAATGAGGCCGGAGAAAAAAATCATAGATGATTATATTAATGAATATATAAATACATAAAAAATCTCCTCTAACAGCCAA
>NC_134783.1:14019247-14026747 GCF_046742065.1 Oratosquilla oratoria
GCTTGTGTGTGTGTGTGTGTACCTGTATGTGACTCACCATGATCTTGGATCACGTGTTGGACTCGTGATCGACATCTACTTCCCACCCGGAAAAGAGCTCAGAGCTCATACGAGTATGTGACCGATCTATGGGTAATGCTGTGACCTTGCACGCGTGCACACATCCAACTCATCCCCCACGAGAGTTGGAGTAACGACCCACAGCGAATCGACACTGATTTTTTTTTCAGCCTTGGGCGGGATTCAAACCTGGACCGCCATAGTGGAAGCCGGGAATTCTAACCACTGCGCCACGAGTCGTGTGTGTGTGTGTGTGTGTGTGTGTGTGTGTGTGTGTGTGTGTGTGTGTGTGTGTGTGTGTGTGTGTGTGTGTGTGTGTGTGTGTGTGTGTGTGTGTGTGTGTGTGTGTCTTTGTGTGTGTGTTTAATTCACCATAGTCTTAGATCACGTGTTGGACTCGTAATCAATAGCTATTTTACAAAGGATTACAAAAGCGGAGCATGCCGACAGGAGACTATTTGGTCCATATCAAGGTTGGATGCGAAAAGAAAAAATATATAGTAATCATAGATAGATAATTAAATAAATATACAAATTAAAAAATAAAACTATAAAAAAGTAAATAATAATAGATAAAATAAATGCATAGGTATAGTTGAAAAATAAACAAACAGGTAAATAGTAAATAATAATAAATTTACTTGTAACTAATAATAAATAAGAATCAAGCAAATAATAATAAACAAGCAGACAAATGATAATAAAACAAACAAAAATATAAAATAAATGACAGTCATTACAGCATCTTGTTTATGTGCTTATCTAAGTGATTTATAAAGTTTCGAACTAAACTACATTGCACTGCCTCTGCAGGAAATTGATTCCATTTAATAACTACACGGTTGGCGAAGTTGCTTCTACCCACTTCCAAATTAAATCTATTTCCTGATGATTTGAGACCATTTTTTCTTTTTGGATTCTCATTCAGTGTGAAAATTTTGTCACTTTTGATGTTATCAATTTCTTTTAGAATCTTAAAGACCTGTATCAAGCTACATCTGAGTCTACGTTTTTTTAGGGAAAACAGGTTTGTATGTTTTAGTCGACTTTCGTATGATTTATTTTTGATATTTGGAATCAGTTTTGTGGCTCGCCCTTTTTACTTTTTCCAATCTGTCAATGTCTTTAATGAGATTCCGTGACCTTACGGAAACAGCATATTCCAACTGTGTACGAACTAACGATTTATATAGCTTGTTAATGCGTGATGGATTTTTGGAGTCAAAAGATCGCGCAAGCAGTACTAGAATCTTATTTGCTCCCTCAGAGGCTGAAATGTACTGCTTAGATGATTTGAGATCGTTACTGATAATCACGCCGTGATCCTTTTCACTATCCACCTTTGTTAACGAATTTCCATATAACTTGTAATCGTACTTACTGTTATTTTTACCTATGTGCATTTATTTATATAAAATTTAATTTTGCACTTTTCAGACCATTGCTGTAATTTATCTAAATCTTCTTGAATATCTAATTGGTTTAAGTGATCATTTGCCATTCCGCACAGTTTTGTATCATAAGCAAATTTAGAAACAGTAGATTTTAGTCCGTGGTCTATCATTTATATATACTATGAATAAAGTGGCCCAAGAACAAGGACTTGAGGAACTCCACTCGTAACATTTTTCCATCTAGAAGTTTTTCCGTTTATAACAATTCCCTGTTTTCGATCATTCAACCAATTACTCGTCCAACTTAATAGGCTATCACTTATTCCGTGTAAAGCTAATTTAGTAAGTAGTCTTTCGTGGGGGACGGTATTAAAGCTTTTGCAAAGTCTAGATATATTAAATCTATATATTTATATTTTTTGTCATAAATCGAGATGACTGTTTTAAAATTCGAATGATTTAGTCACGCAAGAACGTTTCCGTCTGAAACATCTCATCTCTGATGAGTTTCCATAACTTTTCCTACGGTTGAAGTGAAACTTATAGGCCTGTAGATATTTGGTCTCTTTTTGTCACCTTTTTTGAATATTGGAGTAACGTTAGCTACCTTCCATTCTTCTGGAACATTTCCGGATATGATGGATTTCTTGAAAATACTTTATAATGGAACAACAATCTCATTTTTCATTTCCTTTAAGATTCTTGGATGCCAACCGTCAGGTCCTGGTGTTTTATTGACTTTGAGTTTTTCAATGCACCTTTTCTTTTTTTTCTTTTGTTATATTTACCGTAGTAAGTTCACCCTAGACTTTTCACTGGTTTCAGTTTGGAGTTCACTTTGAGATGTTTCGTTTACGAATAATGAGCTAAAATAATTGTTTAAAATATCACACATTCCTTCATTTGAATATTCAAGTTGACCGTCAGCAGATAATAGTAGACTAATGTGATTTCTAATAACCTTTTTATCTCTAATGTAACTATAGGATTCTTTGGGATTCTCTTTGGTTTTATCACCAATATTCATTTCATATTGTCGTTTTCGCTTTTTTTTTTCTTTTTTAAATCTCTCTGTATTAATACAAAACTTTTCCTCCTGGAAGAGAGCTCAGAGCTCATATGTGACCGATCTATGAGTAATGCTGTGACCTTACAGGCACACACACACCCAGCTCCCGGCCACAAGAATTGTAGTAACGACTCGCAGCGCAGTGATACTGAAATTATTTTCGAACGTGATTATTATGTAGGTTTGCCTCTAGGGCTTTTCTTTTTCTTGAAGAAGAGGAAGGCAAGTTTACCAGATATACGATTCTCGTCACTACATATTCGAAATTACAAGACTCCTTTGTCCCAGATTTCCTCCGTCTTCTTGACACCTCGCCTCAAATCACTTTGTTTTGACCCTCCACGCCTTATTTTCTCTCCTTTTCCCACTTAACTTTCACCAGATTCTCTTTTCCTCATGTTCTTGTCACCTCAAATTTGGTCGAAATAAAAAATTCAAGAAGACTTCATGACAAATTTCTTTGGCTTCGAGAGCTCCTCTCCTCGTTAATATCACCTTGTTGTCAACTTCCTTGTTTTATTCACCCCCCCTGTTTTTAGTTAATTTCCCTTGCCTTCCCTTATCCTCACGGCCTTCCTCTTTCCTCCTTCCCCATCGTTCCTTCTTCGTTCTTCCTTCTCGCCTCCCCAAGTCACTAATTTATACAATTTTGTTTCCAACTTCAGTCGAACTCGTACATAGGTCTGCGCTGGACTTTCAAGCGCTCTCTCTCTCTCTCTCTCTCTCTCTCTCTCTCTCTCTCTCTCTCTCTCTCTCTCTCTCTCTCTCTATCTCTATATATATATATATATATATATATATCTATATATATATATATATATCTCTATCTCTCTCTCTCTCTCTCTCTCTCTCTCTCTCTCTCTCTCTCTCTCTCTGTCTATATATATATATATATATATATGTCTGTCTGTCTGTCTGTCTGTCTGTCTGTCTGTCTGTCTGTCTGTCTGTCTGTCTGTCTGTCTGTCTGTCTGTCTGTCTGTCTGACAGTCTGTCTGTCTATCTGTTTCTCTCTCTCTCTCTCTCTCTCTCTCTCTCTCTCTCTCTCTCTCTCTCTCTCTCTCTCTCTCTCTCTCTCTCTCTCTCTCTCTCTCTCTTTCTCTCTCTATCTATCTATCTATCTCTCTCTCTCTCTCTCTCTCTCTCTCTCTCTCTCTCTCTCTCTCTCTTTCTCAATGACAATTACGATGTGATTTACCTTGACTTTAGCAAAGTGTTCGACAAGGTGCCACTCCAGAGACTACTAAATAAAATCAAAGCCATTGGCATAGGAAAAAAGTGTTAGAATGGATTAGAGCTTGGATCAGTAACAGAAAACAGCGGGTCACCATAAATGGAGTAAAATCCAGGTGGGGCAATATTACTACTGGGGTTCCCCAGGGCTCGGTTTTGAGTCCCTTGTTGTTCATGGATGATGGGATAAATAGTGATATTAGTAAGTTCGTGGATGACACTAAAATAGGACGCCTAATTAGGTCAGGAGACGAAGCAGAGATTCTGCAGGATGTTCTTAACAAATTGTTCACATGGTCGGTGAAATGGCAAATGACCTTCAATATCTCTAAGTGTAGCGTATTAAACGTAGGGCTACACAACCCCGAAAATAGATACGTTTTTAGATAAAAATGAGTGCGAGAGACTTGGGAGTTCTATTAAGTCCGGAACTTAAAACCAGAGAACAGTGCATTAGCGCCAGGAATAAAGCTAACAGAGCATTAGATTTCATTGCTAGGACGGTAACGAATAGAAGTGCAGAGGTAATTATCAAACTCTATCTAGCGATAGCGAGACCCATCCTTGAATATGCGGTACATTTTTGGTCTTCGTCCTATAGAATGGACATAAATTCAATAGAATCAGTACAGAGAAGAATGACCAAAATGATATATGGACTCACAAATCTGCTTTACGAGGAGAGGCTTAGGCACCTTAACTTACACTCTCTGGAAAGACGCAGAGTGCGGGGTGGTTTAATAGAGGTGTTCAAGTGGATCAAAGGCTTTAATAAGGGTGATGCAAACAAGGTCATCATATTAAAACAACAGAGCAGGACTCGCAGTAATGGATTTAAACTGGACAATTTAGATTTAAGAAGGAAATAGGCAAGAATTGGTCTACTGATAAGGTGGTCAACGAATGGAATAGACTTAGTAACCATGTAGTGAGCGCTGAAACTATCAGTTGTTTTAAGAAACGGTTAGACAACTTTATGGATGGGGATGACAGGTGGTGATGGATATGGAGCTGCCTAGTGTAGGCCTTATGGCCTCTTGCAGTCTCCTTCATTCTTATGTTCTTATGTTATGCTCTGTCTCTCTCTCTCTCTCTCTCTCTCTCTCTCTCTCTCTCTCTCTCTCTCTCTCTCTCTCTCTCTCTCTCTCTCTCTCTCTCTCTCTCTCTCTCTCTCTCTCTCTCTCTCTCTCTCTCTCTCTCTCTCTCTCTCTCTCTCTCTCTCTCTCTCTCTCTCTCTCTCTCTCTCTCTCTCTCTCTCTCTCTCTCTCTCTCTCTCTCTCTCTCTCTCTCTCTCTCTCTCCCTCTCTCTCTCTCTCTCTCTAGCGATAGTTAGACCCATCCTTGACTATGCGGTACAGTTTTGGTCTCCGTCCTACAAAATGGACATCAATTCACTAGAATCAGTACAGAGAAGAATGACCAAAATGATATATGGACTCGGAAATTTGCCTTACGAAGAGAGGCTTAGGCACCTACACTTACACTCTCTGGAAAGACGTAGAGTGCGGGGTGATCTAATAGAAGTGTTCAAGTGGATCAAAGGTTATAACAAGGGTGAAGCAAACAAGGTCATCATAATAAAACAACAGGGCAGGACTCGCAGTAATGGGTATAAACTGAACAAATTTAGATTTAAGAAGGAAATAGGCAAGAATTGGTTTACTAATAGGGTGGTCGATGAATGGAATAAACTTAGCAACCATGTAGTAAGCGATTAGAAACGATTAGACAACTTTATGGATGGGGATGACAGGTGATGATGGATACGGAGCTGCCTAGTGTAGGCCTTATGGTCTCTTGCAGTCTCCTTTATTCTTATGTTATGTTCTTATGTTCTCTCTCTCTCTCTCTCTCTCTCTCTCTCTCTCTCTCTCTCTCTCTCTCTCTCTCTCTCTCTCTCTCTCTCTCTCTCTCTCAGCGCCATTCAATCTTATCCTGCTGTCATTGTTCTTAACTATTTGTTTCAAGTAAAGTGTTTCCATTTCCAAGAAGGTTTCCCACACTTCTTCCAACTCTCTCTTTCTCTTGTTTAATCTTCAGCGGTTTTTTTTTTTGTACTTTACGTCTTCCGTTCCTGTTCTCCCTACCTTTACATGTGAGTAAGCTGTCTTCAGGTTTCCAAGAACTTCCACTTTCTCTTTATCTAATCTATTATCTATGCAATCTTCCAACAATCTCTCTTTATCTTATTCTTCATGATCTTTTTTTTCATTTGTCCATTACCTTCCCCCTACCTTTACATTTGAGGTCACTGTCTTCAAGTTTCCAAGATTTTATTATCTTCCTTTATCTTATTTATTCCTTATATGATAGTCTTTGTACATTACAACTTCTGTTTACCTTGTCACTACACCAAAATTTGAGAACATTGTATTCAGGTTTCTGGAGATTATATTCCTCAACAAACCTTTTATTGACAATATATGTCTGGCTTCATTGGCTCACTTCTCTTCTTTATTTGTTTTACTCTCTTATCGTATCTAAGATTATTCATTTAATATATTTTAGACTTTAACCAGCATTTATCCTTGTCATTTAAATTATTTTCCTTTTTTTCACTTGCCTCCTTTTCCACCTTCACCTGTATGTATATTCGTGGGTTGTAAATTTGTTTGTATAAATTGTTTCAAATCATATCTACTTCCCTTCCCCTCTCTTCCTTCTTTCTTCCTGTTCTTACCATTACCCTCTCCACTTCTTTTCTGTTTCTTCGTTATTCTCTGTTCTTTGTTATCTGCCTATTCCTCCCACACCCCCAATCTATCTGCACATGCATCCCGTGTGAGAGTATAAACATAAACCCGGGAGCCAGAATTGATCAAATTCTGATACCATGACTGAAATATTCCTGTATGAGAGGTGGAGGTGGGGATGGGCGGTTGGTGGGGGGTTTGGTAGGATGGGGGGAGGGGTGATAGGGAGTGAGTGAGGAGAGGGGTAGAGAAAGATGGACGTTTGCGATTCCGTGATAAAATTGTTTACAATTGGACTTTCCCTTAAATGGTCCTGGGGCGAAATATGCTTTTGATAAAGTGGGAACGATATGTTTACAAAAAAAAAGAAAAAAAAAGAGGAGACTCGGATATGATGATGAATCAGTGGACCAGGAAAAGCAGGAGTTAGTGGAAGAAGAGGAGAAGGAGGAGGAAAGGGAAATAAGGGAAGGGTGAGGAGAAGGTGGAGGAATAGGCGAAAGAGGAGGAGAAAGTGGTGGAGGAGTGAGAGAAGGAAGAGGAGAAGGAAGACGAATAGGAGGGTGAGTAAAAGGAGAAGGTGGAGCAGGAGCGTGAGTAGGAGTAAGAAGAAAATGGATAAGAGAAGAAGGAGAAAGAGAAGAAGAAAATAAGAAGGGGAAGAAGAGAAATAGGAGGACGAGGAAAAAAAAGACAAGGAGGAACAGGAACAGGAGAAACAGGAAAACGAGGATAGGGAAGATGAGGAAGAAAAAAAAATATATAGGAGAAGGAGTAGGAAGAAGAGGTGGAGGAAGAAGAATAGGAGGAGAAGAAGAAAAACAAGGATGAGCAGAAATAGTTGGAGGAATAGGAAAAGAAAGAAAGAAGAAGGAGAAGAAGAAGAAGAAGAAGAAGAAGAAGAAGAAGAAGAAGAAGAAGAAGAAGAAGAAGAAGAAGAAGAAGAAGAAGAAGAAGAAGAAGAAGAAGATAAAAAAGAAGAAGAAGAAGAAGAAGAAGAAGAAGAAGAAGAAGAAGAAGAAGAAGAAGAAGAAGAAGAAGAAGAAGAAGA
>NC_134783.1:14036747-14041747 GCF_046742065.1 Oratosquilla oratoria
AGAAAATAATGGTATATAAAATATAGAAAGGAGGTTAAGTTAACTTGAGTTACATTAGGTTGGTTTAGGTTAAGTCAGAATAGGTCGGTTAAGTTAGATTTGACAAAATTATATTATTTTAGGTTACTTTTCGCTCCTGCACTTGGATCTAAGTTATGTTGGGTAAGATTGATTTGCATTAGTATAGGCTACGTTTGGTTAAGATATTTTATATTAAGTTAAGTTAAATCAGGTCACGCCATACGAAGGCAGGCGAGGTCAAGTTACAGAAATGGTAGTATGAATAATCTACAAAAGATTGAAAAGATGAGAAGGTGGAGATGAAAGAGAAGATACGAGAAAGGAGGCAGAAAATAAGACGAAAGAGAAAGAAGAGGAGACGGAAGAGAAAGAATAGCCCTATGAAAGGTAAGAGAATACCCTGTATATCTCTCCCAGCGTCGAACCTCAGTTAGGAGAAAAATAGAGAGCAAAGCGTAAGGAGATAAGGCGAAGATAAGAAGAGAAAACACGGGAGTTTAAGAGAAAGAACGATGAAGAGGAGGTGGAGGAAAATAGAAGAAGAAAAGATGGAGGAGGAGGAAAAGGAGGATGGTAAGTAAAAAGAGGAAGAACAACAAGTGCAAATGAAAGAGGAATAAGAAGAGGAAGAAGAGTTAAAAATGGTAAGTGAAAAGAGGAAGAAGAAAACTGAAAATATGAAAAGATGGAGGTAGAGAAAGAGGGTAAATAGAAGTAAATGGAAGAAGAGAAAAGAAAAAGGAGGAGGAACATGAAGGAAAGGACGAGGAGAAGGACGAAATGGAAAAGAGAAAGTACGAGGATGAATAGGAAATAGATAAGGAAAATAAAGGGAAGGAGGAAAAGAGAAAGATAAGAAGAAACACAAAGAGGAGAGTGAGAAGAACGAGGAGAAAGAGGAAGAAAAACAGAGAAGAAGACCTGAGAGAGAATGAGGGCGAAGACGAAAATGAAGACGAGGAGGAAGACAAAACAAAGAGAGAAGACGAATCTGAAAGTGAAGAAGAAAATGACACGGACAAAGACGAGGACAAGGATGAGGGCGAGGTCGAGGATGAAGACGAGGGATAAGAAAAGGAGAAGGAGAAGGAAAAGGAAATGGAAAAGGAAATCTAGAGGGAAGTATGAGAAGGAAAGCGAGAAGCGGGATGAGGTGGGGGAATGTGTGAAATAGAAGGAGGAGGAAGGGGAAGACGAAAAGAAGAAGAAGAACAAGGAAAGGAAAGGAAGAAGAAAGAGAAGAAGAAAAGGAAGAAGAAAAGGAAGAAGAAAAAGAAGAAGAAAAAGAAGAAGAAAAGGAAGAAGAAAAGGAAGAAGAAGAAGAAGAAGAAGAAGAAGAAGAAGAAGAAGAAGAAGAAGAAGAAGAAGAAGAAGAAGAAGAAGAAGAAGAAGAAGAAGAAGAAGAAGAAGAAGAAAAGAAGAAGAAGAAAGAAGAAGAAGAAGAAGAAGAAGAAGAAGAAGAAGAAGACGAAGAAGAAGAAGAAGAAGAAGAAGAAGAAGAAGAAGAAGAAGAAGAAGAAGAAGAAGAAGAAGAAGAAGAAGAAGAAGAAGAAGAAGAAGAAGAAGAAGAAGAAGGAGATGAAGAAGAAGAAGAAGAAGAAATAGAAGAAGAAGAAGAAGAAGAAGAAGATGAAGGAGATAAAGAAGAAGAAGAAGAAGAAGAAGAAGAAGAAGAAGAAGAAGAAGAAGAAGAAGAAGAAGAAGAAGAAGAAGAAGAAGAAGATGAAGAAAAAGAAGAAGAAGAAGAAGAAGAAGAAGAAGAAGAAGAAGAAAAAGAAGAAGAAGAAGAAGAAGATGAAGAAAAAGAAGAAGAAGAAGAAGAAAGAAGAAGAAGAAGAAGAAGAAGAAGAAGAAGAAGAAGAAGAAGAAGAAGAAGAAGAAGAAGAAGAAGAAGAAGAAGAAGAAGAAGAAGAAGAAGAAGAAGAAGAAGAAGAAGAAGAAGAAGAAGAAGAAGAAAGAACAGAAGGTAGAAGGGGGTTAAAAGGAGGAGTATGAAAATGAGGAGTACAAAAAGAGGAAAAAGTAAGAAGGGAAGGAAGAAGGGGAGGAGTAGGAAGGGAGATGTTTGGTGTCGGTCAAGAATGATATGCAGAGGATGGAAAGCAAGACTAAAATAGAAACTTTGCACACGGATATGAGAAAGAGGGAAGAGAGAAGTGGAGAGAAGCGTCTTTGATCGAATCGAAAAGGGTGAAAACATGAAAGCCAAGAGGTTCGTAGAAGGAGATTGGAGAAAGAGAGAGTAAGTGTGAGAGAGAGAGAGAGAGAGAGAGAGAGAGAGAGAGAGAGAGAGAGAGAGAGAGAGAGAGAGAGAGAGAGAGAGAGAGAGAGAGAGAGAGAGAGAGAGAGAGAGAGAGGGGTGGGTGGGAAGGGAGGTTGAGAGATAGAAAGTAAGAGAGAAGGGCTGAAAGATAAATAGATAGAGAGAAAGAGAGAAAGATATAAAGATAAATAGAAAGAGATAGAAAATGAGATGTGGACATCGTAATAGGATGTGATAGAATTTGTATGTATATTAACAAAAACAAATTAAAAACAAAGAAAGAGATGGACATACAAAACAATCTATTCACAGATCAAAACACACAGACAAACATTAAATCAGACATTTATCGAATGCCAACCACTATCACAGACAGAACATAAAACAGAGTGAGACAGATTGATTAGCAAATAGTTCGACATCAAAACAGAGCAGAACACTGGTAGCCAGACGGCCAGATAGATAAATAGACACGCCAGGAAGAAGAAGAGGAAAAAGGGGAAGACAAAGTGTTCGGAAGCGCGCACGGACTAAAATATTTTCCTCGGAATAGTAAATTTGAACGAGAGTCGTACAGGGAGGAAAACGAGAAGAAGAAAGAGATAAGTAAATCTGGACTGTCGCTGTGGAGGAGGAAGAGGAGGAAAAGGAAGAAGAAGAGGAGAAAGAGGGGGGAGGAGGAAGAAAAGGGTAAACGGAAAAGAAAAAGGAAATGGAAGAATAAGAGAAGGCGAACAGTTATATAGATAAGAAGAAAAAGAAGAATACGGAGATGACAAAAATAATACGAATAAGAATATAAAAAAAGACGAAGAAGACAAAGCAGAAGAAAAAAGAGAGGACGATAAAGACAAGAAAGTAAATGAAGAAGAGTAGAAGGAAGAGAATGAAGAGGAAGAGGAGAGGAAAGAGGGAAAGATGAAGAATCAGAGAAGAGACGATAAACAAAGGGAATACGAAAAGGGGAAGGAGAGCTGAGGATAGACAATGGCCTTCTGGGAAGATAAAGAACTCCCGTCAGCAGGTGGGAAACAGGCTTGGATGGCGAAAGAGAGACACAAAAGAAGAGGAAAACACGTGAATGAAGAGATGTAAAAAGAATAGAGGAAGAACAGAAGCGAGAATAAAGAGGATGAAAAGAAGAAGAGGAAGAAGAAGAAGAAGAAGAAGAAGAAGAAGAAGAAGAAGAAGAAGAAGAAGAAGAAGAAGAAGAAGAAGAAGAAGAAGAAGAAGAAGAAGAACAGATGGCGAAAGAGAGACACAAAAGAAGAGGAGAACACGTGAATAAAGAGATGGAAAGAGAATGGAATAGGGTAAGTGAGAATAAGAAGGAAATAAAAACAAGAAGAAAGAAAAGGGAGAAAGACATAAGGCGAACAAGTGAATGAAGAGAGAGAAAGAGAATAGAGGAGGGAAAAAGAGAAAATAAAGAAAAAGAAAAAAGAAAATAAAGAAGAAGAAGAAGAAGAAGAAGAAGAAGAAGAAGAAGAAGAAGAAGAAGAAGAAGAAGAAGAAGAAGAAGAAGAAGAAGAAGAAGAAAAAGAAGAAGAAGAAACTTGAAAGAGGAAGAAGAAGGGGAAGAAAAAATAAAGAAGAAGAAGAGAAGAAGAAGAAGAAGAAGAAGAAGAAGAAGAAGAAGAAGAAGAAGAAGAAGAAGAAGAAGAAGAAGGAGGAGGAGAAAAAGAAGAAGAAATTTGAAAAAGGAAGAATAAGGGGAAGAAAAATAAATAAGAAGTAGAAGAAGAAGAAGAAGAAGAAGAAGAAGAAGAAGAAGAAGAAGAAGAAGAAGAAGAAGAAGAAGAAGAAAAAGAAGAAAAGGTGTTAGCTCCACTGCCACTAACACTTTAGTCACTTATGTTATTCGTCTGTAGGGCCCTTGCCACTTCCACCAAATCTTCTGTAACCTGTTCGTAATGTTTCTTGATGGGGTGAATGAAAACGGAGATGTAGTTTTTTTTTTCTGAGTAATTACACTTGATTATTCAAGCTACAACAAGGGACTCCCGCTTAGGATCCTTGTACAACCACCAATCCAAGTCTGCTCCGACGTCACTATTTAATTCATCCAATAACTTTGAACGTTACAAATAAGTGCCATCCTTTAAGGGCGTGACTTTACCTCTGTGCACCAATAACGTCTCTCCTCCTCCACCCTTTTCTCCAATCAGAAAGACTGTTATACTGTCTCAAGCAATACTGTTTACGCAAGCACTTCTGTTGCAAGCGGAACGTGGCTTAAATGTTTACATTTCGTCATATCATCACTTCTATCGATACCCTATGTTTACAAAACACCATACGGTAAGCGAGGCAAGCGAGAATATGCAATTCTGCAACTTCCTCTTGGCCATTGTTTCAAAACATCCAGGTGATAAAATGAATACTTTTTCCATCTAACCCTCTATCAACCTAAATGTCTACCACAATTTACCTCCCTCTTACAAAGGAAGAAGAAGTAGAAGAAGTAGAAGAAGAAGAAGAAGAAGAAGAAGAAGAAGAAGAAGAAGAAGAAGAAGAAGAAGAAGAAGAAGAAGAAAAAGAAGACGAAGGAGAAGAAGGAGAGGATAAAAGAGAAGAAAAAATGAAAAAGAATAAGGAGGAGAAAAAGAATATGTAGAAGAAGAAGAAGAAAAGGAAGAGTAAGGAGAAAAAGGAAGAGGGAAACTTCGTTGGTGAGAGGAACAATAGGAGAGGAAAAGACGTGAATGAAGAGCTA
>NC_134783.1:14046747-14051747 GCF_046742065.1 Oratosquilla oratoria
GTAACATGGGGTTTTGTCCAACTTTTATTTGCTTTATCTAATTTATTCCATCTTTTTCCTCTTTTGTTCAAATTACATTAATTTATATAACTGTTTAATTTCTGTTCTGTTAATGTGAGTTTCTTTTCACAACATGGTTTATTATAAGTCACACTATACTCATATTATCATAAAATGTGACATTTCGCCACATTTTAGGACACCTCAGACACTCTATTCCCACACATATAACTGTTTGATTTCTGTTTTGTTAGTTTGAGTTACATTTCACATCATGGTTTATTTGTTTATCATAAGTCATATCATACTCATGAAATTATAAAATGTAACATTACGACACATTATAGAACAACACCTCACACACACTGTTTCCGCACTCACACAATAATTTATTGTAAACTCCAATGGACCCCCACTAAGAGGGAACGCGGAGTCAATCCACTATGTATACTGCCAGCTTTATTCTCAGAGTAACATAGCTCTGAGGAAGCTACCAGCAAAACCGGTCAGGAATAATCTCGGAATGAGACCCGTGACTCTCTTTTATCCACCTTTTTCAACTTGTCGTAATGTCTCAATTTATATATATATATATATATATATATATATATATATATGTATATGTATATACAGTACACACACACACACACACACACACACACACACACACACACACACACACACACATATATATATATATATATATATATATAATATATATATATATATATATATACATATATATACTTACAGGGAAAAGAAAAGAGAAGTAAAGAAAAAGGTAAAGGAGGCAAAGAGGAGAGCAGATGTAAAATGGGGTAAGAGTATGACAGAAAATTTTGAAAGTAATAAAAAGATGTTTTGAAAAGAAATTAAGAGAGGAAGAGAAGGCGAATCAAGTAGAGAAGAAAAGGTAAAAGGTGCAGATGGAGAGATGATAATGGAGGAGAAGGCAGTAAGGGGAAGATGGGCAGAATATTTTAAGGAGTTGCTTAATGTGAAGGAGGATAGGGAGGGAAAGATAGCTGCAGTGGGAAATGCTAAGAAAATGAGAGTGATGAGTGAGGAAAATGGAGGAGAAATAAGGAAGGATGAAGTGAAGGCAGCAGTTAAGATGATGAAAGCAGGTAAGGCACCTGGTCTGGATGGATGCCATGCAGAATGTCTTAAAAAAGGAGGTATAGTGATGGTGGACTGGTTGGTGAGGTTATTTAATGTTTGCTGGAGAGAAGGTAGAGTGCCAGAGGACTGGAGGAGTGCGTGTATAGTTCCACTTTACAAGGGAAAGGGGGACAAGTGTGAATGTAGTAGTTTTAGATGGATTAGCTTGTTAAGTGTAGTTGGGAAGGCTTATGGGAGGATCTTAATTGAGAGGATTAGGAGAGGAACAGAAGGAGTAATTGGTGAGGAACAGTGTGGATTTAGGACAGGTAGAGGTTGTGTAGATCAGATTTTGGTGGTAAGACAGATATGTGAGAAAGCTATAGGTAAGGGGAAGGATGTTTTCTGGGCCTTTATGGATCTGGAAAAGGCTTACGACAGGGTGGACAGAAAGGCACTGTGGGAGGCTATGCGGATATACGGGATAGGAGGAAAGCTTCTGGGAGCTATCAAGAGTTTTTATGAGAGTAGTAGAGCTTGTGTCAGGATTAGAAATGGAGAGAGTGAGTGGTTTGAGGTAAAGGTGGGACTTCGTCAGGGATGCGTTATGTCACCCTGGCTGTTCAACTAATACATGGATGGGGTGGTGCGAGAGGTGAATGCAAGGGTAGTGGGTCAGGGATTGGAGATGGTTAAGGAAAATGGAGAAAAGTGGGAGGTGAGCCAGCTGTTGTTTGCGGACGACACTGCGCTTGTGGCAGGATCGGAGGAGGGATTGAGGAAGCTGATGACAGAGTTTGGGAGAGTGTGTGATAGAAGAAAGCTGAAGATAAATGTGGGTAAAAGTAAGGTGATGAGATGTACAAGGGGGTGAAAGTGGCAGTAATCTGGAAGTGAGCATTAAGGGAGAGCAACTGGAAGAAGTGGATAGTTTTAGATATTTGGGTGCAAATGTGGCAGGAAAGGGTGGAGTGAAGGTGGAGATAGAATGTAGATTGAGAGAAGCGAGTAAATGCCTTGGTGGTTTAAAAAGTGTAATGAGGAATAGGAATCTGGGAATGGATGCTAAGAGGAGACTGTATGAAGGAGTGATTGTGCCAACAGCACTGTATGGAGCAGAAACATGGAACATGAGAGAGGAAGAGAGAAGGAACTTGAATGTGTTTGAGATGAAGTGTCTGAGAAGTATGATGGGGGTTACTAGGCTAGATAGAGTGAGAAATGAGGAAGTGAGGAGGAGAACAGGGGTGGAAAGGGAGCTGGGATATATGGTGGATGAAAGAGTATTAGGATGGTTTAGACACATGGAAAGAATGAGTGAAGAAAGACTAGTAAAGGAGGTATGGAAGGCAGATGTGGAGGGAGTGAACATGAGGGGACGTCCTAGGATGAGATGGATGGATGGGGTGAAGGGGGCTTTGGGGAAGAGGGGAATGTCGGTTGAGGAAGGACCGGAGAGGACAGAAGACAGGGGTGAATGGAGAATGGTTGTATATGGAAAATGTTGTGATGCATGAAGTGGATTGGACGGGGGAATGGGGGTGAGGTAGTGTGTGTGAGCAAAAATTTTTGACGCAGCCCAAAGGGATTTCTCCCCGTCCTCTCCTTTATATGGGGGGACGGAGAGGGGGGGTCGCCGATTTAATGAAGCGGTCTTGCTGTGGATGTGCTGTGTCCTGCGACACTGCTTCTGACCCAGGGCAGTGGACAGGGTGCAGGGATGACCCGTCATCTAGGAAGTGCTAAGATGGGAGGGAGGGTGGAGGGGTGTGGAGTGTTTTCGGGGATGAAATGGGTGGGAATGTTTTTGTGCCTTGTCCTTTTTGGCTACCCCCCTGGTAAGGGGGAAAAAGCCTTGGTATATGTATGTATGTATGTATGTATATATATATATATATATATATATATATATATATATATATATATATATGTATGTATGTGTATGTATGTATGTGTATGTATGTATGTGTATGTATGTATGTGTGTGTGTGTGTGTGTGTGTGTGTGTGTGTGTGTGTGTGTGTGTGTGTGTGTGTGTGTGTGTGTGTGTGTGTGTGTGTGTGTGTGTGTGTGTGTGTGTGTGTGTGTGTGTGTGTGTGTGTGTGTGTGCGTGTGTGTGTGTGTGTTTGTGTGTGTGTGTGTGTGTGTGTGTGTGTGTGTGTGTGTGTGTGTGTGTGTGTGTGTGTGTGTGTGTGTGTGTGTGTGTGTGTGTGTGTGTGTGTGTGTGTGTGTGTGTGTGTGCGTGTGTGTGGGTGTGGGTGTGTGCGTGCGTGTGTATGCTGTGTGTGTATGGTGGGAAGTCAATTTACAAGAGACCTACTGTAGATGTGTACGTTAATGTACTATTCCTTTTTAATGCTATATATCAAAAGTACAGTAAAGGTTCAACAACGTTTAGATGACAATGAAAGTTCAGTTTTAATCATAGATAATTAAATTATATATATCCATGTGTTGGTGTGGAATCCAGCATTACAAGGTGATATTTCATTTTCTGTTTACTATTGTTTCATCTACACATATGAAACAAACAAACAAAATCGATGAAATCCTAATATATATTACCCTATATACTGTCGTTATCAATGTACTAATGTTGAATATTGGTATATGATAATTCATTTATATGGTGAAACACATAGGTGAGCCCAATATTTAGTCACAAATATCTGCAAAGCAGATTTGTATGTAGCAACTTACAATGGCGAAATGAAATGCAAATAAATTATGACGCCCATATACAAAATTCATAATATAATACGCTTAGTTGTAATGTACTGTCAAAATTTTATATGACAGGCGCTTAACGACTTTATTATCTATATGAGGAATTATTCCCAATATAACTGAAATTTTGCTTGACCAAGATTTCACAATGCCTAAGGTCTGTTCCTTAATTGAACAAAGTCTCTGGTGTATCTCAATATAATATGTTAATTTCTTTATATTAACGATGGGTTGAATTTAGATGTTTTCAACATGGAGGGGTGATGATCAAAGGCTCCCTAAGATTTTACATTTTGATATGGGGACCAGCAGGCAAAAAACTAGTAGTAGTTAGTGAATGTCAACTTGTTTCATCCAGTGTTGAAAGAACCTCCAAAAGGGGCAAGAATGAGCGCGACATATGTGATAGATCAACGAAGGGGCAGGTTTGGATCTACTCGTTTAGTTCATACTAATGTTCCTCTTTGTGTGTTGGAGGTCAGGCGAGACGAGGCCCCAACAAATACATTTACTTACAACGAGACTGAAAGAGCCGAAGTCTGTGAAAAGGGAGGCAACAGTTCCATGCATAGGATTACACGCACGGGTGACCACAGGTCCAATTATTTACGAAAGTGAATTTACGTGTCTTTGTCCAGTCGCAAGCGGCGCAATTAGAACAGGCGCCACCAATCAATGTAGAATCCCTGTTCGCGTGAAGCGCTGTTTCCCTCGACTGTCATCTCTCTGCCATGGTGATTATGGGGTTCAGGAGCCCCCTAAGGCTTCACAGAGGTTCTTACAGGGGTCCAGTGACCAAAGACTAATGATAGGGTCTGGATGCAAAACGATTCAATTTAGGAAAAATCTAAATTCCTGATTGTTGATAGAGTTACATAACACTTAGGCATCCACAGAGGTTGGCACGAAGGCCTACAAACCTATTGCTTGTGATTGACGATTAATTCTAAAAGGATTAGAGTCAACAGAGGCTTGCATGAAGTACAAGCCAATGGCTAGTGAAAAGTAGTGGAAACCAATTTTTTTTTTCAGTGATGAGTTTAATTCTACGCAGCTAACTAACAGAATTACATAATCATTGGTGTTCGTAGAGCTATTAATGCTGGATGACTAGAATCTGTGGACAGATCGTAGAGTAATAAATGATTGAAATTAGGTCTAAATTGATCTAC
>NC_134783.1:14069247-14071747 GCF_046742065.1 Oratosquilla oratoria
TATTCATTTCCTTTTTTCGTCTGCCCTGTGGTAGGGAAAGAGAATTCTACCTTCAAGTCTTTACACTTGAGTCGTAAAAGGCGACAAAAAATGAGACTGGGGATGGGATTAGGAGTCCTGCTACCTCTAGCCCCAAAGGGGACATTCCTAAAGAAGTAAAGACATAAGAGGGTCTGGGAGTTTTCCAACCAGTATCCTAAGGTTTGGGTCTTTAAATGTGCGTGGATGTGGTACAGATGAGAGTAAAAGGGAAGAGATAGGCAGTATGTTTGTTAGAAGAAAAATGGATGTACTGGCCTTGAGTGAATCTTAAATGAAAGAGAAAGGCGAGTGTGAGTTTGGGAGTGTAGCTGGGAGGTTCTCAGGAGTGAAGAGGGGATGAGGGAGAGAAGGGTGGCTATACTAGTAAGTGAACAGATACGTAAGCATGTAGTGTAGTGGAAGGGGGATTCATCAAGGTTGATGTGGATGAAGGTGTAGCTGGGAAGGGGGATTTGCGTTTTTGTAAGTGCGTATGGGCCAGGTAATGAGGAGAGCTTAGAAGAAAGGGAGGCTTTTTGGGTAGATTTAAATGAGTGCATAGAGTGATTAGGGAGATATTTCAATGTAGTTGTATTGGGAGACCTTAATGCTAGGGTAGGAAATGAACCAATACACGGAGTGATTGGGAAATATGGAGTTCAATGTAAATATCGTAGTGGAGAATTGATGGTGGAGATGTGTCTTGAAAGAGAGTTGATGATGGGAAATTAAGTGTTTCGGAAGAAATTCAAGCATAAGTACACATGGGGGAGGGTGGTGGATGGAAGGGTGGCAGATAGAGCGTTAATGGACTATAAAGTGGTAACCAGGAGTATGGTAGGAATAGTTAAGGATGTACATTTTGTAAGGGGAGAGAGTGGGGAATATAAGATCATTTTCTGGTTGAAGGTAAATTGAAAGTGGAGAATAGGTGGAGAAAGAGGAAAAGGGCAGAAGGTAGGGAGGTACTTAGAGTGAACTGTTTGAATGAGAAATAAAAGGAGAAGGAGTATAAGAAGGAGCTGAAGGAGGATTGGGAGGGAGTAAAGGATAGAGTAGAACTAGGAGTGGAGGAATGGGGATGGTTCAAGGAGGGAGTCATAAGGTATGCAAATATGGTGTATGGAACAAGGAGGGCTGAAGGAAATAGAAGGAAGGGTAGTGAGTGGCGGGATGAGGAAGCAGAGAAGGGTGTAGAAAAGAAGAAGCAGTCATTCATAGATTGGCTATAAATTAGGACGAGGGAATCGTATGAGAGGTACAAAGTAAAGAGAAGTTAAGTTAAGCATAAGATAAAGGAAGCAAAGAGGAGAGCAGACGTGAAATGGGGTAAGAGAATGACAGAAAAATTGAAGAAAAAAAAGATGTTTTAGAAAGAAATCAAAAGAGGAGGATAGGGAGGGAAAGGTAGTTGCAGTAGAAAGTGCTAAAGAAATGAGAGTGATGAGGGAGTAAAATGGAGGAGAAATAGGGAAAGATGAAGTGATAGCAGCTGGTAAGATGATGAGAGCAGGTAAGGCACCTGGGTTTAATGGATGCCATGCAGAATGCCTGAAGAAAGGAGGTACAGTTATGGTGGACTGGCTGGTGAGGTTATTTAATGTATGTTTGAGAGAGGGTAGAGCGCCGGAGGACTGGAAGAGTGCCTGTATAGTTCCACTTTACAAGGGGAAGGGGGACAAGTGTGAGTGTAATGGTTGCAGAGGGATCAGCTTTTTGAGTGTAGTTGGGAAGGCCTATGGGAGAGTTTTGAATGAGAGGATTAGGAGAGGAACAGAGGGAGTAATTGTTTTAGGAACAGTGTGGTTTTAGGACAGGTAGGGATTGTGTGGATCAGATCTTTATGATAAGACAGATATGTGAGAAAGCTATAGGAAAAAGTAAGGATGTTTTTTGGGCTTTTATGGATCTGGAAAAGGCTTACGACAGGGTAGACAGGAAGGCACTGTGGGAGGTATTGCAGATATATGGGATAGGAGGAAAGCTGTAAAGAGCAGTCAAGATTTTTTACGAGAGTAATAGAGCTTGTGTTAGGATTAGAAGTGGAGAGTGCGACATAACACATCCCTGACTTCGTCAGGGATGTGTTATGTCGCACTGGCTGTTCAATCTATACATGGATGGGATAATGCGAGAGATGAATGCGAGGGTAGAGGGTCAGGAGTTAGAGATGGTTAGAGAAAATGTAGCAGGATCAGAGGAGGGATTGAGGAAGTTTGTGACAGAGTTTGTGAAGGTGTGTGAAAGAAGGAAGTTGAAGATAAATGTGGATAAAAATAAAGTGATGAGATGTACAAGAAGAGAGAGTGACAGCATGCTGGAAGTGAGTATTAAGGGAGAGAGATAGGAGGAAGTGGATAGTTTTAGATACTTGGGTGTGAATGTGCTAGGGAAGGGAGGAGTGGGGGTGCATTAAGAGTGTAGACAGTCTTCTCCTTTTCTGCATAAGGGGGACGGAGAGGGAGGGACGCCGAATTAA
>NC_134783.1:14074247-14076747 GCF_046742065.1 Oratosquilla oratoria
ACCTATACCACTCTTGCAATACTTTTGTGTTTTCTCTTGTTATATATATATATATATATATATATATATATGTATATATATATATATTAAAAAAAATATATAAACACACACACACACACACACACACACACATATATATATGTATATATATATATATATATATACATATATATATATATATATATATATATATATATATGAATATATATAAATTTACTGAATTATATATGGTTTCATCTATGATTATTTATTTATAAGATAATTGTGATTTACTTTCATAAACAATGAAAGTACAAATTTTGTAAAGGAATGCTTTTGATATCATAAAAAAATATATATAGAAAATGACCGACACCCAAAATACAAACACGTAGAGAACAGCTAAGGACAAACAATAAACAAACGCAAATAAATAAAGAGTTCCTTACGAGAAAACATATTAAAGTATGACGACAGAGGAGATGGAGCTGCAAGGAGAATATACGATAATAATAACACCCTTCCTGAGACATTATGTTGAGAATGATGAAGTATACAGCCAGTTTATAATGGGAAACACACACAAGACTGACGCAGAAGTGAGAGAAAACAGGGCGGCTAAGAATGATTGCAAGAGTTTATATACAAGAAAAACTAATAACGCAGGCAATAAAAAAGGGGAAAGATTAGTTGATACAGAGAGGAGCGACAGTATTTGATTGTAGAGATAGATTGGCTTAGGAGATAACAAGACGGGCTGACTAATGGTGCTACCACGACAATGCACTTGAAGACAAGATAAGAAATAAAATGGATTACAATATCAAACATGTGATAAGAGGTATTTCAGTTCCCATTTGGGCTTCTTGAATAATGATAGACATAAAACTACTCGGTTATATGAACACGTAGATAAACAAACTAACAAGCTCATTTTCGAGAAAACTACTATTGTTCTAATTATCTAAATGGATTAAATACACCAATATGAAACTGTTTCTTCATATTTCTAGGTTAAATGTATATTGTCATACTTTAGTTGTCTAGTTGGTATTCTTTGAGAAAATATTCTCAGTTCTGTTGTCAGTCTTTTTTATAAGATAAGCACGTCTTGGTATGAATGCTCCCTTTTTTTCACCTTACAATTTTCAATTCCAGCGATTACCTGAAATCTATATTGGAAATGGAGTTCGTAGAATGAAGGACATAGGTGGTGATCCTTGTAGCATTTAATAAAAGCACCTTTTGAAAACCGTTTTCCAATTATCTGTTTACTTACGCATCTATTTGACTTATTAGTGTATTTATACATTTACTTATTTATTTATTTGTTCAGTCATTATTTATTTACATATCTATCTACTTATTCACTTGTTCATTTCCTAACTTATTAATTTATTTTTATCACATTTTTTATTTATCTATCTATTTATTTATCTACTTATTTATTCCTCCTTTATTTATCTATTATCTATTTATTCATTCCTTTGTGTGTTTACTTGCTTATTCTTTCTTGATATCGAGAAAGGAGCCCGGCAAGGCGATACCGTTTCACCCAAATTATTTACAGCTTGTTTGGAAGATATTTTCAGAAGGTTGAGTTGGGAAGAGAAAGTTTTGAAGATTAATGGCGAATATTTGAACCCCCTAAGATTTGCGGATCACGTTATTCTTATTTCAGAAAGAGCAGAAGACTTGCAAGATATGCTGAGTGATCTGAACAAAGAAAGTCTCAAAGTAGGTTTAAAAATGAATAAGAGCAAAACCAAAGTAATGTTCAACACGAAAGTTCAAAGTAAAGATATTAAAATCGATGGTGAGAGTCTTGAAGAAGTTGAAAAATTTAGTTATTTAGGGCAGATGGTGAAAGTGACGAAAGATCATGATAATGAAATAAAAAGACGTATTACAATTGGTTGGAAAGTGCTTGGTAAAAATAATTAAATCCAGGGAGGCACTCTACTTTTATGTTTGAAACGTAAAGTTTACAATCAGTGCATTCTGCCAGCAATAATCTACGTGAGTGAGATTTGGAAACTAGCGAAGTCGAAATAAAGATAAGGACTGCACAAAGGAGAATGGAGAGATCAATGATGGGAATAACGCTGAGAGACCGAAAGTAAGCAAGTTGGGTGAGAGAGCAGACTAGATTGAAAGATATTGTGGAGGCGGTAAAAGAGAGGAAGTGAAATTGGACAGGTAAGTTAATGCCAACGACTGATGAGCGATGGAGCAAGTGTGTTAATGAGTGGTCGCCGCGAGATGGGAAGCGTGGAAGAGGGAGACCAGACAGAAGGTGGAGAGACGAGATTGAGAAGTTTGTGTGAGTGACGTGGCAGAGGTTGGCGCGGTCGTGTGAATCATGTAATGCTATGAAGAAGGCTTTTGTTAAGCAGTGGCCTCGAATAGCTGACTTGGTTGATACTTAATTCTATTAGTTTATTTATTACTTTGTATGCTTATCTAAGTTAATTTTGCAGCGATCACCTATTTCAGGGACGTCCAGGGGGAGTAATCCCCA
>NC_134783.1:14098810-14103810 GCF_046742065.1 Oratosquilla oratoria
CATATCTATCTACTTATTCAACTTGTTTCATTTCCTAACTTATTATAATTTATTTTTATCAAATTTTTTATTTATCTATCTATTTATTTATCTACTTATTTATTTCCTCCTTTAATTTATCTTTTATCTATTCATTCATACCTTTGTGTGTTTACTTGCTTATTCTTTCTTCGATTATCGGAGAAAGGAGCCCGGCAAGGCGATAACCGTTTCACCTAAATTATTTATCAGCTTGTTTGGAAGAGTATTTTCAGAAGGTTGAGTTGGGAAAAGAGAAAGGTTTTGAAGATTAATGGCGAATATTTGAACCCCTAAGATTTGCGGATCACGTTATTCTTATTTCAGAAAGAGCAGAAAAGACTTGCATGGATATGCTGGGAGTGATCTGAACAAAGAAAGTCTCAAGTAGGCTTAAAAAATGAATAAGAGCAAAAAACCAAAGTAATGTTCAACACGATAAGTTCAAAGTAAAGATATTACAAAATCGATGGTGAGAGTCTTGAAGAAGTTTGAAAAAATATAGTATTTAGGGCAGATGGTGAGAAAGTGACGAAAGATCATGATAATGAAATAAAAAGGACGTTATTACAATTAGTTGGAAAGTGCTTTGGTGAACATAATAAAAATCCAGGGAGGGCACTCTACTTTTATGTTTGAAACTTAAAGTTTCACAATCAGTTGCATTCTGCCAGCAATAATCTACGTGAGTGAGATTTGGAAACTAGCGATAGTCGAAATAAAGATCAGGACTGCTCAAAGGAGAATGGAGAGATCAATGATGGGAATAACGCTGTGAGACCGAATGTAAGCAAGTTGTGGTCTCTCAGACTAGATTTGAAAGATAATGTGGAGGCTCGGTAAAAGAGAGGAAGTGAAATTGGGCAAGGTAAGGTTCTATGCCAACGACTGATGATGCGATGGGAGCAAGTGTGTATGAGGTGGTCGCCGCGAGAGTGGGAAGGCGTGGAAGAGGGAGACCAGATCATGGAAGGTGGAGAGACGAGATTGAGAAGTTTGTGTGAGTGACGTGGCAGAGGTTGGCGCGGTCGTGTGAATCATGTAATGCTATGAAGAAGGCTTTTGTTAAGCAGTGGACTCGAATAGCTGACTTGATTGATACTTAATTCTATTAGTTTATTTATTACTTTGTATGCTTATCTAAGTTAATTTTGCAGCGATCACCTATTTCAGGGACGTCCAGGGGGAGTAATCCCCATTTATTAAATTTTCTTATCCATTTCACCATTATCGCATTTCATTTATTTTTATTATTATTATTATTATTTTTTTATCTTGCAGTTACGATGAGAGACCCGGTTCACGGGGTTCTCAGTGGTCAGAGCCAGCCGTGTTCGGGTCCCGGGCCGTCTACCTTCCTCAGGAGCACCCGCCCGTCCTCTTCCTAACGCAGGTCTCCACTCAAGACTCGAAGCTCTATCGATGTCGGGTCGACTTCGCTGACTCAAACTCACAGGTGGCTTGGGTCAAACTCAACGTTATAGGTAAGCGTGTTGTTTCCAAAATATGCTGTAAACTTACTGGGTTAATTGATAAACAAACGTTTGAGTAAACGTATTGGGTTGATTGGTTGTGGTAAATGTAATGAGTTGGTTGTTTCAAACGTTTGTGATAAACGTGTGGGGTTGGCTATTCACAAACGTTTGCGGTAAACCTATGGGATTGTTTGTTCATAAATAGTTTTGGTAAACGTATTGGGTTGATTAGGTCAAATTCAATGTTATAGGTGTCTTATTTACAAACGATTGTGATAAACGTATTGGGTTGATTGTTTACAGACGTTTGTGGTAAATGTATTGGGCTGATTGATTGAAACACGTCATAGAGAAGTCTATTCTTTACAAATGTTTGTGGTAAGTCTATTGCGTTGACTGGTGAACAAATATCTGTGGTAAACGTACTGGGTTTTATTGTTTACTAAGTTACAAAATAATTGTATTTGACTAAATGTTTACAAAGATTTGCAGTGTATTCACCTGATGCTTTGCAAATGTTTATATTCGTAGTTAATGTCTTGGACTAATTACTTGCAAGGGGTTGAATGTATCGAAGTGGTGGTTTAAAAAGGTTAGATTGAATGTTTACAGATATCTATAATAACTGTTTCTCTTAATTGCTTACGAAATCTTAGAATAGCTAAGCATATCGACAGAATATCTTTTGGTTCATAAAAAAGTCATATGATAAAAGGGATAATAGTGATGATAAAGGAATAAGCTAACATTGTTTCAATATTATTTTTATTTCTCTCTGGCACCCACAGCCTTATAGTTTACTGATCAAGTGAAATCTTACACACACACAGATACACACACACACACACACACATACACACACACACACACACACACACACACACACACACACACACACACAACACACACACACACACACACACACACACACACACACACACACACACAACACACACACACACACACACACAACACACACACACACACACAAATATATATATATATATATACATATATATATATATGTATATGTATATGTATATATATACATATATATATATATACTGTATATATATACATATATACATATATATGTATATATATACATATGTATATATATATATATACATATAATATATACATATATATAATATATATATATATATATTATATATATTATATATAATATATACATATATATATACAGTATATATATATATATATATATATATATATATATATATATATATATATATATATATGAGATTGGTTATTGATACATTTCTTTTACCACCAACACAGTGGTTCGTTGATCAATACTTTTCACAATTCCTGAACGATTTCTTTTCTGTTCGTGAACGATACGTTTCTTTTATCTCGTTCACCTGAGGTTCAAAATATAAAATATCCTCTTCCGTGCGGCCTTGGTCAGCACATCTGGCTCCAGTATTCCGATAAAAAAAAAAAAAAAAAAAAAAAAAAATCCGGGTTATCTTTGAAGCCTTGCGTGAACCGAATATATTTTTTTTTTCATAGTGACCTTAGAAGTCTATCGATAATTAATTAATTTTCTTTTAATGATTTACAAAACGTTTTAAGTTAAAAAACTTTACCTAACGTTAATATATAGGGAAATGCATCCTTCCACTCTGCATGGAATCGTGTAATTTCGGTTAAATTGTTTTTTAATAATCGCAGCTGTGTTGGGGGGAAGGCCGGCAGGAGAACCCCATATGGTAATCAGAGTTCAAGGCAGATTCTGAGTTCTTCGTAATAGTGTAGGGACGATAACAAAATTCCTAATGATTCCGATACGAATCCCGATGCTGCTCTAAACTTTCAATTCCCATACGAGTCTTGTATACCTGGCATTGTTGGAATTCATTATTCATTTCAGCCCATGCAGTTGCTTTGGGAAACAAATAGTTTATGAACAAAGTATATTTATTATTCATTTATCAGAATCGGAAGTTTAGAGTTGTATCGGGACTCACATCGGAATCGTTAGAATTTGTCATTACAACTGTGTACAAGTTAACCTTACAACATTTGGAGTACTGGTTTAATGAATTTGATCACTTATTGGTTTAAAGACTTGGTAACTTCCCCACGAGCCAGTAATGCATTATTCTTTTACTATTATAAACTTCTCTTCACAAAAAAAAAAAATAATAATAATAATAATAATAATGAATAAATGAATAAATAAAATAAGCTTTGACTGTATATAGGTTATCCCAAAACGTACAGCTTGATAAATTTGATAATTTCTAGTTAGGACTTTTGAATTTTTCCACGAACCAGTCATGCAATATTCTTTATTATTAGAAAATAATCTCCACTCAAAAAATAAATAGATAAATAAATAAATCAATTAATAGATAAAACTACTTTTAAATTCTGAAGTTCATCTTTTGTATTTCCTTCCTTTAATCTTCCTTTCACCTACTCCACGAATAAATCTCTTCGTGACAAGATTATCTGCAAAAATAGAAGAGCCAGTTTTCACCAATGAAATATAATTCAAATTAATCTTAACGATTACTTCAACAAAGCAAAGCCACCCTCCAACACCTAACTCCACGTGTGGTTAACGAATGGAGTAGGCATAGTAATCATGTAGTAAGCGCTGAAAATATCGGTTGTTTCAAGAAAAGATTAGATAACGTTATGGATGGGGAGGATAGGTGATAATGGGCATGGAACGACCTATTGTACGTCTTATAGTCTTTTCCAATCTCCTTCATTTTTATATTCATATATAAGTTTGCCGAAATCCTTGTGTTATTCCTATCTGATACCAGATAATCCTGGAACTTGTTTTGCAGTTCTTGCTGATATCTAAAAGCAATTCTCGTTGTTTATTGATTGATGTATTAAGGTCTGGCCCGTAGAGGTGTCACTAAACTCGCCTAAGGTATTGACTGTGTATATGTTATGGAGTCAACACTGAAACTACATAGAGGGTTATCCAACTGAGGGATATACCCAAAGCTTCAGGCGTCAGTGTTGGAAGAAATGATGTCTGAAAATAACATAAGCTTTGTTTTTTCTGTTAGATATCTGCTACTGTTCATTTGAACAAGTTTGTCTTTGATGGTAAAGGGAACTCATCTAGTGATGTTATGACCTTTAACTTCCTGACATTCATCACAGTGATTTATTCTAAAAAGTCATTTGTGACAAAACATCAGTAAAAAAAAATTCATGATATCTTTGTTTCTGATTAGTTACGCTTTTAGGTAATTCACTATGTTGTAATGTATTAACATTTTTTTTGAGAGAATATATTTGCTGGAAGATAGCTATTTATTCTTTCAAAAGCATCTGTATTTGAAAAGAACGACCAGATAGGTGTGTGCGTTCAACAGTCTATTGATGTATGAAGTTGATTAATAGTTGTGAGGGCAATAAAACATAGTTTCTAGAATATTACTATCTAATTTTCAATAGCAACTAAGACACAATGTACAGTTCATTAGTATATAGACGTATAAAGGATTATCC
>NC_134783.1:14158810-14161310 GCF_046742065.1 Oratosquilla oratoria
GGTAGACATGACAGTCTTTGGTAACTCTCAGTACGGTGTTTTCTTGAATACCGTTTGGATGTCTCAATCAAATTATCTAACTAGCTACCTAACTAACTCACTAGTTCACTAAATAACAGTGTTTTTAGCCTTGGGTGTAGGGACCTTTTGGAATTTAAGTTAAGGGAAACAAAAAACTTACCAATAAGTTTCGTAATTGATCATAGAATTTCGATTTTAGGAAATATGACATATATGTATTCAAACATGTATACACACACACACACACACACACACACACACACACACACACACACACACACACACACACACACACACACACACACACACACACACACACACACACACACACACACACACACACACATATATATATATATATATATATATATATATATATATATACATGTATATGTATATATATACACATATATATATATATTTATATATATATATATATATATATACATATATGAATATGCATATATGTGTCCTTATGTGTATACGTGTGTATGCATGCATGCATTTGTTTATGTATGTATGTACATACGTATGTATATCTATAAAAAAAAACTCAAAATTATTTTACCAAACCCATATATTACCGATAAATCTGTGAATAAAACTTGACTATACTTGAAACTTTGGTCATTGCTTTTCAATCCACAACACTCTCCTTTGTGCATCTGAGAACATTTCCTCGAATTCAACTTTTCCGCTTGCAAGGAAGTCCCAAATTTTAATCCAGAACAAATCTCCATATTACCTTGAAGCCAGAGCTTAGGCTAAAGTGAATGACGTTATCATACGTTAGCCAGAATAAATGCTGTAAATGTACCAAGACTGGCTTGGTAGTTCGTAAGAGTGCTTTTAAAACAAAATTTAGATTCCTTTAATTTTTTTTTTATAAAAATTTTCCTTTTACTTACTAACATTGGTTGTCGGTACCCTGAATAAGAGACACAATACACCATAATCATCGTTTTATATGTAGATAATTACACTATTGTACTTTTATGTTGGAAACGAGGAAGCTTAGTTTTGTGAATAAATTGAAGTGTTAAAAAAATATTGTTAATACGTAGCACATATTGCGATAATAAACTGTAGAGTATGAAAAAGACGTGTACATCTGTTATATAAAATTTTGTTTTATTTTCTTAGAAATATTAGTCTATTAAGTTCAAAAGATACCGGTTGTGACTGAATCGTTCTAGAAATATTGACAGCATTTAAAGAAATTTAGTAAAACTTATTGGAAATTTTTCAGTGTAAGAAAAATCTCAGAAACACATTTACGTATTTAAGACAGAAATAACAAATATTCTGCATTATGACAATCTAATTTAGATTACATGATAAAACTTAATTACCATTTTTTTTTTAATAATGATAAGAAATTTCACAAATATATCTAAATTTAACAACAGTAACAACACTTTGCATTGTAACAGTTTATATTAGATAACAATAATTTATAGATAGTAATTCTCTAAAACAAAAAAGAGTAACTGATACAAAGACAATTAAATCATTTCACAGAAACAAAAGAAACATTATACACATATTCTCACAATTCTAAGACCAGATGTTACTGGTAGACGTAATCTATTTTCCAAGTTTGTTTAACTTCTCGCAAACTTGTCCGTGCTGTATTAAATGTAGTTGTGTTGTATTAGCAATGTCAGCACTCAGTACCTAAGTATTTGTTATTTGTATTCTGTTGTATCAACAATGCCAGCACTTAGTACATCAGTCTATGTTATTCGTGCTTGAATATATGAGCTTGGTATAGTTATGAGTAGGTTACAATCATATTAATGCGGTAATTCAAAAGGCTGAAAATACAAAATGGACTTTCAACTGAATAGTTTGGGGGGGGGGAGTCTCGTCTCAGTTGATTTGATCACCTGCCGATAATAGGAATAAACGAGAAAGTTTGTAAAACATAGACAAAGGGATAACGAAGATGCCAATGAGATCCCGAAGAGTCGGGGGGAGGTAATTGAGGTCTCGTCTCAGTTGATTTGATCGTCTGACGAAAATAAGAATAAACGATATAATTTATAAAACACAGCGAAAGGGATATCGGAGATGACAGTGAAACAGCTTTCCTGTGTTTTAAATATAATTCGAAAAAAAACACTGTATATCGTTCACCAGAAGAAAGTCAGTAACCCACTCCAACTCGATGAGCCTGTAATACTTGCGACAGTAACTCTCACAACTTATGCTGTCACATCAAGGAAGCTGTCGTTTTTTTCTTTCACAACAGCAGCTGCGGCTCAGAGCCGGCAGCTTCTACTGTAGGAGGGAACAGCTGCGAGAGGAAGACATATTCTAAAGACAGAGGCAAACGTTTTCGACTGGTATTTAATTGAATAATAAATCAAACATGAGGCAATGAATAGAAAATCGACAAATATTCTCAAAATAAAACAAATGTTGTAAAAAAAATGAAGTAAAATAGCAAATATATATATAGTAAATAGAATAAAAA
>NC_134783.1:14173810-14183810 GCF_046742065.1 Oratosquilla oratoria
TACAACATCTTCTCTCCCACTTTCTCCTCGATCTCCATGACACACGAAGTACATCATAACTTACGACGTTGTAAAATTGTAAGGTAATCCCCATTATGAGAAATGTAGCTAAGCTAGCGTAAGATACAACGTATTTGTGACGCCATTAAATTAATCATAGGACATTTGAGGTCCAATAATAAAGAATGTTTTTAGAAGTGGAAGAGATCGTCTAATACTCGTATCTACCCAAAGGAAATCTTTAAAAATAACTTAATATTTTTTATTGATTAACCAAAATTCAAACTCTCAAACCCTATCGCCCATAGATCAATGTTAGATTCAACAGAATCATTTGGAATTGACCAGAAGAAAATTATTAAAGAAAACAGGCTTTCTAAGTTAGTCATGAATTTCATAACAATCTAGTGAATAGAGGCTTTACTTAAGCTGATGGTAGCTGGTACAAAAGCTGTTAAGGCAACATGACAATTTCAAGGTAGTATGTAATAATCATGATAAATCAATATTTTTTCTTATTCATTCCTCTCTTATTCACTTCTATTATTCATCTATTTATTTGTTTATTTATTCAAATGCATTCATTTATTTATTTGATTAATTTATTCATTTATTCATCTATCATTTTAATCGTTAAATTCATTAATATATCTATTTCCTTTTTTCTTTACTGCAGCAGCCTGTATCATTACAGATCAATTATATTTTGAATGTTTCTCGTCTCTTTTCTCATCCTATTCCAATACATTCCAAGCTTAGACAGTCATCGTATCTCGTATGTATTGCCTCGTTCAATCGCTTCTGTCGATCAAAGACGAAGACGACGACAAAGACCAAAGTTGCAGAATCAAAAAGTGGTGGACATGTTTATCAAGACAAACAGGTCCTTTGAACCAAAGTTCTCCTTCCTTGCGAGAAACAATTTAAATTTAAGTGGGTACAGAAAGTTAGATTGACAAAACCCATCCACTTTCAGCTTCTGAAAAAGGGGAAAAAAAAGAAGAAGAAAAAAATATATATATATATACTTTATGGAATAAAATGCTAGTAACAGCTACGCCGTTCAAATAATTAAGCCTGCCCATTAAGAACCTTCGAACACGGAATTCAAATAATCAATACACACTCATACACACACAAACACACACACACACACGCACACACACGCACACACACACACACACACACACACACACACACACACACACACACACACACACACACACACACACACACACACACACACACACACACACACACACACACACAAACACACACACACACACACACACACATACACACACACACACACACACACACACACATACACACACACACACACACACACACACACACACACACACACACACACACACACACACACACACACACATACACACACACACACACACACACATATATATATATATATATATATATATATATATATTTTTTTTTTTTTTTTTTTTTTTTCCCTGTGGTGGGGGAAAAGAATTTCCCTGTGGTGGGGGAAAAGAATACTGCCACCAAGTTTCCCACTTGGATCGTAAGAGGCGAGAAGAAAGGGACGGGGAGAGGGACTAGGCATCCTTCTCCCTGTAGCCCCACGGGGCACACATCCTAAAGAGAAAAGTGAAGGCATAAGGGGTGCTGGAGGGCCTCGGGCCAGCACCCTAAGGTTTGGGTCTTTTAATGTGCGTGGATGTGGTACAGATGAGAGTAAAAGGGAAGAGATAGGTAGTATGTTTGTGAGAAGAAAGATGGATGTGTTGGCTTTGAGTGAAACTAAGTTGAAAGGGAAGGGTGAGTGTAAGTTTGGGAGTGTAAGTGGGAGGTTATCAGGAGTGAAGAGAGGGCGAGGGAGGGAAGGGGTGGCTATTCTAGTAAGTGAGGAGATAGGTAAACGTGTAGTGGAGTGGAAGGAGGTTTCCTCAAGGATAATGTGGATGAAGGTGAAACTGGGAAAGGAGATGTGGGTCTTTGTAAGTGCATATGGGCCTGGCAGTGAGAAGAGCGTGGAAGAAAGGGAGGCCTTTTGGATAGATTTAAATGAGTGCATAGAGGGTTTAGGAAGAAATGTCAATGTAATAGTACTGGGAGACCTTAATGCTAGGGTAGGAAATGGTCCAACCGATGGAGTGGTTGGGAAGTGTGGAGTTCCAGGAAAGAATCGTAGTGGAGAGTTGATGGTGGAAATGTGTCTAGAAAGAGAGTTGATGATAGCAAATACAGTGTTTCGGAAGAAAGTCAAGCATAAGTACACATGGGAGAGGGTGGTGGAGGGAAGGGTGGTAGATAGAGCGCTAATGGATTATGTAGTGGTAAATAGGATTATGATAGGAAGAGTTAAGGATGTACATGTGCTAAGGGGAGAGAGTGGGGGAATATCAGATCATTTTTTGGTGGAAGGTAAGCTGAGAGTGGAGGATAGATGGAGAAAGAGGAAAGGGACAAAAGGTAGGGAGGTTGTTAGAGTGAACTCCTTGAATGAAAAGGAAAAGGAGAAGGAGTACGAATAGAAGCTGAAGGAGGAGTGGGAGGGAGTAAAGGATGGAGCAGAGATGGGTGTGGAGGAGGAATGGGGATGGTTCAAGGAGGGAGTCTTAAAGTGTGCAAGGATGGTGTGTGGAACAAGAAGGACAGGGGGAAATAGAAGAAAGGGTAGTGAATGGTGGGATGAGGAAACGAAGAAGGTTGTAGAAGAGAAGAAGCGAGCATTCACAGATTGGTTACAAAAGAGGACGGGGGAGTCATATGAGACGTACAAAGAAAAGAAAAGAGAAGTAAAGCAAAAGGTAAAGGAGGCAAAGAGGAGAGCAGATGTGAAATGGGGTAAGAGTATGACAGAAATTTTTTAAAGTAATAAAAAAATGCTTTGGAAAGATTTTAAAGTCAAAGGAGAAAGCGAATCAAGTATAGAAGAAAAGGTAAAAGGTCCAGATGGAGAGATGAAAATGGAGGAGATGGGAGTAAGAGGAAGATGGGCCAGGTATTTTCGGGAATTGTTAAATGTGAAGGAGGAGAGGGAAGGAAAGATAGCTGCAGTGGGAAATGCGAAGAAAATGAGAGTGATGAGTGAGAGGAATGGAGGAGAAATAAGGAAGGATGAGGTGAAGGCAGTTGTAAAGATGATGAAAGCAGGTAAGGCACCTGGTCTGGATGGATGCCATGCGGAATGTCTGAAAAAGGGAGGTTCAGTGATGGTGGACTGGTTGGTGAGGTTATTTAATGTTTGCTGGAGAGAGGGTAGAGTACCGGAGGACTGGAGAAGTGCCTGTATAGTTCCTCTTTACAAGGGAAAGGGGGACAAGTGTGAATGTAGTAGTTTCAGAGGGATTAGCCTGTTAAGTGTAGTAGGGAAGGCTTATGGGAGGATCTTAATTGAGAGGATTAGGAGAGGAACAGAGGGAGTAATTGGTGAGCAACAGTGTGGATTTAGGACAGGTAGAGGTTGTGTAGATCAGATCTTTGTGGTAAGACAGATATGTGAGAAAGCTATAGGAAAGGGGGAAGGATGTTTTTTGGGCTTTTATGGATCTGGAAAAGGCTTATGATAGGGTAGACAGAAAGGCACTGTGAGAGGTTATGCAGATTTATGGGATAAGAGGAAAGCTTCTGGGAGCTGTCAAGAGTTTTTTATGAGAGTAGTAGAGCTTGTGTCAGGATTAGAAATGGAGAGAGTGAGTGGTTTGAGGTAAAGGTGGGACTTCGTCAAGGATGCGTTATGTCGCCCTGGCTGTTCAACTTATACATGGATGGGGTGGTGCGAGAGGTGAATGCTAGGGTAGTGGGTCAGGGATTGGAGATGGTTAAAGAAAATGGAGAAAAGTGGGAGGTGAGCCAGCTGTTGTTTGCGGACGACACTGCGCTTGTGGCAGGGTCAGAGGAGGGATTGAGGAAGTTGGTGGCAGAGTTTGGGAGAGTATGTGATAGAAGAAAGCTAAAGATAAATGTAGGTAAAAGTAAGGTGATGAGATGTACAAGGGGTGAAAGTGGCAGTAGACTGGAAGTGAACATTAAGGGAGAGCGACTGGAGAAAGTGGATAGTTTTAGATACTTGGGTGCAAGTGTAGCAGGAAAAGGTGGAGTGAAGGTGGAGGTAGAATGTAGATTGAGAGAAGCGAGTAAATGCCTTGGTGGATTAAAGAGTGTAATGAGGAATAGACATTTGGGAATGGATGCGAAGAGGAGACTGTATGAAGGAGTGATTGTGCCAACATCACTGTATGGGGCAGAAACGTGGAACATATGAGAAGAAGAGAGAAGGAGTTTGAATGTGTTTGAGATGAGGTGTCTGAGAAGTATGGTGGGGGTTACTAGGCTGGATAGAGTGAGAAATGAGGAGGTGAGGAGGAGAACAGGGGTCAAAAAGGATTTGGGAGATAGGGTTGATGAAAGAATATTAGGATGGTTTGGACACATGGAAAGAATGAGTGAAGAAAGACTAGTAATAGAGGTATGGAAGGCAGATGTGGAGGGAGTGAACATGAGGGGACGTCCTAGGATGAGGTGGATGGATGGGGTGAAGGGGGCTTTGGGGAAGAGGGGAATGTCTGTTGAGGAAGGAAGGGAGAGGACGGAAGACAGAGGTGAGTGGAGAATGGTTGTATATGGATGATGTTGTGATTGCATGAGGAGGAATGGGCAGGGGGGTGGGGGTGGGGTAGTATGTGTGAGTAAATTTTGACGCAGCCCGAAGGGATTTTCTCCCCGTCCTCTCCTTATATGCAAGGGGGGACGGAGAGGGGGGGTCGCCGATTAAATGAAGCGGCCTTGCTGTGGATGTGCTGTGTCTTGCGACACTGCTTCTGACCCAGGGCGGTGGGCAGGGTGCAGGGATGACCCGTCATCCAGGAGGTGCTCAGATGAGAGGAAGGGTGGGAGGGGTGTGGAGTGTATGTAGGGATGAAATGGGTGGGAGTGTTTTTATGCCTTTCCCTTTTTGGCTACCTCCCTTGTAAGGGGGAAAAAGCCTTGGTATATGTATGTATGTATGAATATGTATATATATACATATATGTATATATATATACATATATGTATATATATATATAATATATATATGTATAATATATATATATATATATATATATATATATATATACAGGCATAGACACACGCACACAGGCACACACACACATGTGTATGTGCGTGTGTGTGTGTGTGTGTGTGTGTGTGTGTGTGTGTGTATGTGCGTGTGTGTGTGTGTGTGTGTGTGTGTCTGTGTGTATGAGTGTATGTGTGTTTGCGTGAGTGTGTGTGTGTGTGTGTGTGTGTGTGTGTGTGTGTGTGTGTGTGTGTGTGTGTGTGTGTGTTTGCGTGTGTGTGTGTGTGTGTGTGTGTGTGTGTGTGTGTGTGTGTATGTGTGTGTGTGTGTGTGTGTGTGTGTGTGTGTGTGTGTGTGTGTGTGTGTGTGTGTGTGTGTGTGTGTGTGTGTGTGTGTGTGTGTGTGTGTGTGTGTATGTTTGTGTGTGTGTGATTCACCTCGCTCTTTGTATCACGAGTTGGACTCGTGATCGACAGCTATTTCCCTCCCAGAAGAGAGCTCAGAGCTCGTATGAAAGATTTATGGGTAATGCTATGACCTTACACGCACACACATACACCCAACTCCCCGCCCACGAGAGTTGGAGTAACGACTCAAAGCGCAGCGATACTAAAACAATTTCACCCCTGGGCAGGATTCGAACCATGTTCAACCGTTATCGCCATACTGACAGTCTCGGACTCTACCAACCGCGCCACCGAGTCTTGTGTGTGTGTGTGTGTGTGTGTGTGTGTGTGTGTGTGTGTGTGTGTGTGTGTGTGTGTGTGTGTGTGTGTGTGTGTGTGTGTGTGTGTGTGTGTGTGTGTGTGTGTGTGTGTGTGTGTGTGTGTGTGTAGGTATGTGTGTGTGTGTGTGTGTGTGTGTGTGTGTGTGTGTGTGTGTGTGTGTGTGTGTGTGTGTGTGTGTGTGTGTGTGTGTGTATGTATATGTACATACATGAATACATGTATGAATGTTTATTGTTAGTTTTAACAGTCTTTACTATTTTGAGAGCACGCTTGTATTAAAAAATATTCTAAAAAATATAAAATAGAAAAAGTTAGTATCACTTTCATTATCCTGTGACAATGCTCTATATCATCTTTCAATAGCTCACTAGATTTAGATTAAAATCATTTGAAAAAGACTCCTGAATTGTTTTGCCTCTTCAAATGTATTATTACTCTTCATCAGAATGACGCTATTTGGAATAATTAAACAAGTATTAATTACACTGCTGTCAATCCAGACACTTTTAATCACATAACGTTTTATTCTTTTTACCACGGAAAAAAAGTCCTCGTCGTTTGAGCTGTCAACTGTGTGCTTTACCATTCCTGCGTGGTGACATTCTTTATAGATTTTATTCTAGCTACGTCTTATGATGTTATGCATATTATAGTTTCACGTTAATTTCAAACTCTTTTAGACACCGAGATTCTTCTAAGCTGCATTGGATCGATGAACTTATAAATATAAATCAAATTGATAAATTAATATATATGGTAAGAATAGTTAAGGATGTACATGTTCTAAGGGAAGAGAGTGGGGGAATATCAGATAATTTTCTGGTGGAAGGTAAATTGAGAGTGGAGAATAGGTGGAGAAAGAGAAAAAGGGCAGAATGTAGGGAGGTACTTACAGTGAACTTCTTAAATGAGAAGGAAAAGGAGAAGGAGTATAAGAAGAAGCTGAGACAGGAGTTGGAGGGAGTGAAGGATAGAGTAGAAATAGGAGTGGAGGAGGAATGGGATAGTTCAAGGAGGGAGTCATAAGGTGTGCAAAGATGGTGTGTGGAACAAGGAGGGCGCGAGGAAATAGAAGGAAGGGTAGTGAAGGGTGGGATGAGGAAGCAAAGAAGGGTGGAGTAGAGAAGAAGCAGGCTTTCATAGATTGGTTACAAATTAGGACGAAGGAAACGTATGCGAGGTACAAAGTAAAGAGAAGGGAAGTTAAGCATAAAATAAAGGAAGCAAAGAGGAGAGCAGATGTGAAATGGGGTAGGAGTATGACAGAAAATCTTGAAAGTAATAAAAAGATGTTTTGGAAAGAAATTAAAAGAGGAAGAGGTGAGGAATTAAGTAGAGAAGAAAAAGTAAACGGTGCAGATGGAAAGATGATAATGGGGGAGAATGCAGTGAGAGGAGGGTGGGCAGAGTGTTTTAGGGAGTTACTAAATGTGAGGAGGGTAGGGAGGGAAAGGTAGTTGCAGTTGGAAGCGTTAAGAAAATGACCGTGATGAGTGAGGAAAATGGAGGAGAAATAGGAAAATATGAAGTGAGGGCAGCTGTTAGGATGTTGAGAGCAGATAGGGCACCTGGGTTGGATGGATGCCATGTGGAGTGTCTGAGGAGGGGAGGTGCAGTTGTGGTGGGCTGGCTGATGAGGTTGTTTGGTGTTTGTTTTGGAGAGGGTGGAGTGCCAGAGGACTGGAGGAGTGCCTGTATAGTTCCGATTTACAAGTAAAAGGGGGACAAGTGTGAGTGTAATAGTTTCAGGGGGATCAGCTTGTTGATTGAAATTGGGAAGGCTTATGGGAGTTTTTTGACTGAGAGGATTTGGAGAGGAACAGAGGGAGTAATAAGTGAGGAACAGTGTGAGTTTAGGAAAGGTGGGGGTTATGTGGATCAGATTTTTGAGGCAAGGCAAATATGTGAGAAAGCTTTGGGGAAAGGTAAAGATATTTTTTGGTCTTTTATGGATTTGGAAAAGGCTTATGACAGAGTAGACAGGAAGAACCTGTGGGAGTTTTTCAGATGTATGGGATTGGGGTAAAGCTGTTTATGGCAATCAAGAGTTTTTACTAGAGTAGTAGAGCCTGTGTTAGAATAGGAAATGGAGAGAGTGTATGGTTTGAGCTAAAGGTGGGACTTCGTCAGGGATGTATTATGTCACCCTGGCTGTTCAATCTATACATGGATGGGGTGGTGCGAGAGGTGAATGCAAAGGTAGTGTGTCAGGGTTGGAGATGGTTAAAGAAAATGGAGAAAATGGGAATTAAGCCAGTTGTTGTTTGCTGACGATACTGCGCTTATAGCAGGATCAGAGGAGGTATTGAGGAAGTTAGTGACAGAGTTTGAGAAGGTGTGTGAAAGAAGGAAGCTGAAGATAAATGTGGGTAAAAGTAAGGTGATGAGATGTACAAGGGGAGAGAGTGACAGCAGGCTGGAAGTGAGCATTAAGGGTGAAAGACTGGAGGAAGTGGATAGTTTTAGATACTTGGGTGCGAATGTGGCAGGAAGGGGAGGAGTGGGGGTGGAGGTAGAATGTAGATTGAGAGAAACGAGTAAATGCCTTGGTGGATTGAAGAGTGTAATGAGGAATAGACATCTGGGAATAGATGTTAAGAGGAAGTTATATGAAGGATTGATTGTTCCGACAGCACTGTACAGGGCATAAACATCGAACATAAGAGAGGAAGAGAGAAGGAATTTGAATGTGTTTGAGATTATATGTCTGAGGAGTATGATAGGTGTTACTAGGCTGAATAGAATGAGAAATGAGGAAATGAGGAGGAGAACAGCGGTGGGAAGGGAGTTGGGAGATAGGGTTGATAAAAGAGTTTTAGGATGGTTTGGACACATAGAAGGAATGAGTGAAGAAAGATTAGGAAAAGAGCTGTGGAAGGCAGAAGTGGAAGGAGTGAATATAAGGGGGCGTCCTAGGATGAGATGGATGGTAGGGTAAAAGGGCATTACGAAAGAGAGGAATGTCTGTTGAGGAAGGACGGGAGAGGACAGATGATAGGGATGAATGTAGAAGGGTCGTGTATGGATGATGCTGTTATGCATGAGGGGGAGTGGGTGGGGGATTGGGGGTGAGGAAGTATGTATGAGAAATATTTTGACGCAGCCCGAAGGGATTTCTCCCCGTCTTCTCCTTTTCTTCATGAGGGGGGTTCGCCGAATTAATGAAGCAGCCTTGCAGTGGATGTGTTGTGTCTTGCGATATTGCTTCTGACCCAGGGCAATGGACAGGATGCAGGGATGACCCGTTATCCAGGAGGTGCCAAGATGAGAGGGAGGGAGGAGAGTGGAAGGGAGTGGAGTATGTAGGGGATGGAATGGGTGGGAGTGGTTTCTATGCCTTTTTCTTTTTGGATACCCCCCCGTGTAAGGAGGAAAAAGCATTTGGTATGTGTATATATGTATGCAATACATAAATAGAAATTATTTACCACGAACCTAAACGAAATCGTTTAATATATACGAGAAACGAAATGATTGAATTTAGTTGATGCAAGAAAATGATGCATGATGTTATCTAGCTTCTTCATTTGTGGAATATATAAATGTTCTTATGACCAGTCAGGATGAGCAAAATTATTATAAACAAGATTTCCACCACCAATTGGCCGAAATGAAATTCTTTTTGCTTTAATTTCTCTTCATAATTGGTTGAAGAGTTTTCAATTAGCCAGTTGATGACGACTAAATGCTTAAATTACAAAGGAAACCAAATATATTGAATGTAAAATTTGAATAAATTAACTTCTTCCCTATGGGTCACTTCCCAATGCACGAACTTAAACCAATCTAACCTGATCTAATATTATTTTTGTTGCTCTTAGGTTATCTTATCTATTCCTTTGAGATCTGGGTACAGGAAGTGTTGGTCCCACCAGAGTGTCTTCTTGTATCCTATATCCATGTATTGTTGTTCCTTATCCCCCTGAAGACCACGCTAGGAGTGAATAAAATTGTCAAGCATCCACTAACTCAGACTGCGTTTAGCTCTTGATTTTCGCCTCCACTTTGAAAACTCTGCGGCTCGCTAGGGGGTTTATGAACCTTAGCTTGAGAAATTAGAATTTAGAGCCAATCTAAATTTACAATTTCCATATCAAGGTTAGGTAAGGGGACTTTTTTCTGTAATCCTGATTGTCATCAGTTTATCTTATCCATCTCGGTAGCACATCCTAAGTATATTTTTATTCTTTTCATGGGGAAATTTTCCATCTTATTCTTGATTTCA
>NC_134783.1:14193810-14196310 GCF_046742065.1 Oratosquilla oratoria
ATGTTTTTATGGTGTATATACTTGAACTTTTCCTTTCTCTCTTATATCTCTTAGTAGTTGTTTCTACCAGCTTCCGAAACTAATTCTTGTTGTTCGATTACTATTAAATCATTGACAAACAATATATAGATTATATTCTAGGTCTTATTCCATTTCCACTGCCATTCAACTCTACTATGATTATTATTCTAATGGATTTGTAATCCATCCGTGTACATATTAAACAAGCAGAGCGACATATCAGTCTTGTCTCACCCCGATCTACAAACAAGACAGTACCTCTTCTTTCTCTTTCTTTTTCTCTTTATTTCATCATTTGTTCTCTATTCTTCCTCTTCTCGTTTGCCTCCCTATTTTCTTTTTCATCTCTTCCTCTTCTATTTTTTTACTTTCTCTTTTTATCCTCTTCTCTCCTTTTTTTCTTTTTGCTCTTCTCTTACTCTTTCCTTCTTCTTGTCATCCTCTTTTCGTCCTCTTCTTTTTCTCTTTATTTCTCTTCCCTTCTCTTCCGTTTCTTCCAGCTCTCACTACCCCTCTTCCTCCTCCTCCTACATTTGCTTCTCCTGCATATCCTTCTTCTTCTTCTCCCCCACCTCCTGTTCATCCTATTCCTCCACCTCCACCTTTCCTATTTCCACTATTTCTCCTTTTTCTCTTTTCCCTATTCCTCTTCAAACTATCTCCTTCTCTTACCTCATCTCCTCTCCATACTCTTCCTCGTCCTCCTTCTCTCCACACTCTTCCTCCTCCTCTTCTTTTTATTTCTAATACAACTTCTTCACCTCCTTCTCGTCCTCCTCCACTCCCTTGTTTTCCTCCTTCCTATGATCCCCTTGTTTCTCTTACTCATGGTTCCTCGTCCTCCTTCTCTCCATACTCCTCCTCCTCCTCCTT
The DNA here is from genome assembly GCF_046742065.1 of Oratosquilla oratoria. NCBI lineage: Eukaryota > Metazoa > Arthropoda > Malacostraca > Stomatopoda > Squillidae > Oratosquilla > Oratosquilla oratoria. The sequence goes on from NC_134783.1 coordinate 14,194,705, forward strand.
TTATTCTTTTTATTTCTAATACAACTTCTTCACCTCCTTCTCGTCCTCCTCCTCTCCCTTGTTTTCGTCCTTCACAAGATCCCCTTGTTCCTCTTCTCCTGCACATCCTACTACTGTTCCTTCCACTCCTACTGTTCCTCTTCCCCCCCCCAAGATCCCCTTGTTCCTCTTCTCCTGCATATCCTACTACTGTTCCTTCCACTCCTACTGTTCCTCCCCACCCCCCAAGACCCTCCTTCTCCTTTTCCAGTGAGTCGAATTCCGGATTAAACTTTTAGTTTGAGGTTTTTCTTTACGTTGCGCTCATAGTTCCAGGCAGCGCCCAACCAATCTTCCTCCAACTCTTCCACAGGTCTTCTTCACTCCTCGGCTCGCTGCCACTTGACCTCACACGACCTGATCCCAGAGGGGTCACACGCCACTGAACAAAATAGAATGGTGGTAATCTGAGTAGTGGCCGCCCATGCATATACGTACATACGTTCATATGTAAATACGTTCATACATACATACATACATACATACATACATACATACATACATACATACATACATACATACATACATACATACATACATACATACATACATACATACATTCATACATACATACATACATACATACATACATACATGCATACATACATACATACATACATACATACATACATACATACATATATACATACATACACACATATATGCATACATACATACATACACATATAGTACATATATATGTATATATATATATATATATATATATACCAATACATATACATACATACATTCATACATACATGCATACAGACATACCTGCATATGCAATCATACATATACATATATTCAAATATATACATACGTACGTACACACACACACACACACACACACACACACACACACACACACACACACACACACACACACACACACACACACACACACACACACACACACACACACACACACACACACACACACACAGCGCACACACACACACACACACACACACACACACACACACACACACACACACACACACACACACACACACACACACACACACACACACACACACACACACACACACACACACACACACACACACACACACACACACACACACACACACACACACAAATATATATATATATATATATATATATATATATATATGTATATATATATATATATATATATATATATATATATATATATATATATATATATACTAGCCAAATTACCCGCGCGTTGCTGCGGGCAAATAATGATAATCTTAATTTGATCGAATTTGTGGAGAAAAGTTACACATATCAATATAACTCAATAGAAAAGATAACAAAAATAAAATTTTAAGAAAGAAAAAAAAATCAATTTGAGGAGGGAGACGCCCTTTGGAAATGAAATATACTTATCCAAGTAGCCTGGATTATGGCGAATATATATGGTTTTGGGGGGAGTTCGTGAACAAATAGACAGGCAGACAGAGGCTACTACTTTATTATAGTAGATACAAATGATAGTTATCCAAGTACTTTGGGTTATAAGGTTTCAGAATATATATGGTTATAGGGGTCCATCTGCAAAAACCTAGTAGAAGTTTGT
>NC_134783.1:14211310-14218810 GCF_046742065.1 Oratosquilla oratoria
CACACACACACACACACACACACACACACACACACACACACACACACACATACAGACACACAAGGCTAATCCTTATTTCTTTTCCTCCACCAACAGACGCTCCGCGATGTGCAGTGGACCCGGCCCTCCGAGGCGTTGGCTTCTTCGAGCACCTGAACGTCACTTGTGTGGTGGACGCAGACCCTCCGAATGTCAGCTTTACGTGGACCTTCAACAATTCCGTCAGGAACGAGCAGGGTCAGGATATCAGCTCGAATAGGTAAGTACCCGAAGAAGTAGATGTAGAGGGAAGAGGATGAGACATATTCCTTACTATATTGAAGGTGCATTTGCTAGTAGCTCTGTAGTGTCGAGAAACCAGGTGAATGGCTCAGTCTGGGGATCAAATGACAACCTACAGGGTTACAACTTTATTTTAATTGAAGAAAATAGGACCTCTCTTCGGGAAGTAGGAGTTTCTATTGGTGAAGTGGATTGTTTGTGTGTTTCCTTTTGTGATTGGGAGAAATTGTTTATGAAAATGATGATTTGGTAATGAATATTTTATAAACAGGTTTTAAGTATTTTTCATGGATATCCAGGTATTGAATACATAGATAAGCAGCATTGTATATACATATAAAACCTCTAATAAATTACTTTCGGAGCCTGTGCACGTGACACACACAGACACAGACACAGACTCACACACACACACACACACACACACACACACACACACACACACACACACACACACACACACACACACACACACACACACACACACACACACACACACACACACACACACACACACACACACACACACACACACACACACACACACACACACACACACACACACACACACACACACACACACACACACACACACACACACACACACACACACATACACACTTAGAGAAAAGAACTCAAGATGGATAGACATGATAAGTGGAGTACCCCAAGGCATTGTGTTGGCTCCGATGATGTTTGCTATTTATATAAACGACATGAATAAAAGAATTAAATGCTATATAAACTTTTTTGTAGATGATGCAAAACTATTGACGAGAATGAATAACGAAGAAGACTAAATCTTTCCAGGGAGATCTGGACAAGTCTGGAATTGGAGTAAAAAGAACAAAGTGAATTTCAACATTAAAAATTTTAGTATAATGGAAATTTGGAAAAAGCAAAAATAGAATATCCGGTATATACAAAATTGGAACCAAATAAGTTACTAAAGTAAATTCAGAAAGGGATGTAGGAGTGATAATTTCAAGTAACATGACACCAGACAAACATGTAAACAAAATAGTTGGAGAAACCTACTACTTTATAAGATCAATGAAAGTGGCCTATGACTACATGGACGAGGAAATGCTGAAGAAAATCCTAGTTACACTGATAAGACAAAATTTAGAGTATGCAGCGTCACTATGGACACCCAATACAAAATAATAATAATAATAATGATAATAAACATAAAGAAACTAGAATGAATTCAAAGAGCACTAACAAAGATGGCACCAACACTCAGCATGTTGACATATGAACAAAGGTTGGACAAACTAAACTTATTAACTCAAGAGCAAATAAGAGAAAGAGGCGATTTGATATCCATATATAGAATTATGAAAGGGATGGAAATCCTTGTCAGGGATGATCTACTTAAATGGGACAGAAGAAATACAAGGGGACACATGAAGAAACTTTAGAAGGACAGTTACAGAAGAGATCTGAAAAAGAATAGCTTTATACATAGAGTGATAGATACATGGAATAAATTGAGAGAGAAAACAATGAGTGCTAAAACTATATACGACTTTAAGAAAGAATAGGATGCGGAAAGATACAACTGCAGGTGCCTACGAGCATAACTCTTCTCCCACAAAATACAATTAGGTAAACACACACACACACACACACACACACACACACACACACACACACACACACACACTCCAAAAGACCACGAAATCATATACACAAAGACACACGAAATAAAAAGAACACAAACTCTTAAACTAAGAAGACCAGAAAAGGTCAGATAAATCGTAGTACGAGACAGGCAATCTAGCCATAATAAAGACAAATAGAAAGAAAGTGCAATAGGACTTGGACAAAGTGGAGGATGGGGTCCTCTTATTGTGATGTATTGTCCTCCATCGACCCAAACTTCGTCTTGCCACGCTGTACCCTCGGGGGGCATTTCAGGATATCAAATTCTTTGCAGTGTCTCCTTCACGTAGTAAGCAATTAGGAAGATAGAAGCTATTTTGTCTTCTAATCTCCTGCGTTAGAGATTTCGTGACTGCTGGATTTCATTATCAATATACCGGTATATGCGTTTATATAAATCTGTACATTTTGTACAGGGACATATAATTTCATGCATTTTCTTTTCCTCGTTGTCAAAAATATCAAGATGAAAATCATAATCTAAATATTTGTAAAATTCTCTAAATTTTGTAAAAAAAAAAAAAAAAAATTACATCTTATTCTACAGAGTAAAAATTTATCAAAATAGAAAATATTGTACACGATTTTATAAAAATGTATAACTGTTTAGCATATTGTAGTATAGGAATCAGAAGACAAGGCAATTAATTATATATATTTTCAATAGTAAAAGCCTATTAATAATGCTTATAATATAAAAATATATCCGAACCTATACATTTTGTATAATGTAATAAAGAACTGATAGAATATGTGGAAATATTAAATTCTTGGCATTTTGTATGACAACATAGACTTATTATTCAATATAGCATCCAATATAGAAATATAACATACGTTTCATATTCCATGCATCAGATTATATCTATTGATTATGCTACAGAGTAAAACGTTATTGATATAGCATCTATATTTGAAACGTAATCGTACTTCATATATATTTCGTCTGTCGTTGCAAAGATAATAAAAAACTTGATTCACTTCTACAATCTTTAATAAAATAAAATGAAAAATAAGAATCATAATAAAAATGCACCAATCGCCAATCCATACAATGGAAATTAATACAGCAGTTATTCACACAAGCATTGTATAGAAATCTGTGCATTTTGTATATTGCATAGACAAGTAAGATAAAATACAATGTGACAAGGCTTCCACATTTTGCATGTTACATAGAATGTATATCATAGGACGATGAGTTACATGATTTTTCAGTCTCTCTTAGCTCTAGAAAACAATTTTGATTTCTTTACTTCTGTAGAAATATTTCGAAAACTGATACATCATCAGACTTTTTTTTTTCAAAACTTAATCTTCATTAAAAGAGCAGATCGTACCAAATGAGACATTTGTATTACACCACGGTGATTAAATGGGCTTCTAGATATGGTTCTAATGCATTTGTGACCTTAATGGACACTTTGAGAAACAAAATTGTCTGGTATTGGAACGGATCCTCTGAAGCCTCGTCCACACAAACATAACATTTAACCCCTGCAGGATTTCGTGCCTTCGTTTGGAGGCAAGTAGGGATATTTTGTTGTTCTCTATGCAAAGGCGATGAGTCCCTTCAGTTAAAAGTTTCTTGCTTGTGTCTAAAGGTACCGTACAATGTTTGTGTGGACAAGTCGAGGAGTGTACAGTCAGACTCTTACGGAGACGGACCATGTTTAGAAGGTATTTGGAGTGTCATTGAGGTGAACCAAGATGGAGACTCAAAGCAAAATAGAGTGGAGAAATACAGTAACACATTTATAAAAACACACTAAAATCCCGCAATCGAAAAAAACAGAAGTGCTGTAAGGTCTTCATATTTTGATCACTGATTGTTGTCCTCTTCAGCGGAAATAAAAACAAATTCATATGCATACATTTCAGCACAAGCAAGAGCCTTCTCAAGTTTCCTTACTTGTGTTTGAATAATATGTATATATTCTCTTTATCATCTCTTTGTGTTTAGATACTAATGTGTCTTTTCTCCGATAGTATGTTTTTGGTTTCTATATATATACAAAATTTTGTTTTTTGTGAGGCTACACTCTGACTCATGGTAGTGGGCAGGATACAGGGATGACCTGTCATCCATGAGGAGCTAAGAAGAAATGTGGGGGAGGGTGGTGAATGCGAGTCGGGTGAGTAGGAGTAGGTACGTGCCTTTGACTTAGCTACCTCCATCGTAAGGGGGATAAAGCTCTTTGTATGTAAAAAAAAAATGGTTACAAGGATGAAGAAGTCATAGGTATATAGATAGACTGCTTGCAATGAGAAAGACTGTATGTAGTTGAATTAGCATAATAGAGATATATCATTATAAAGTGGTGGTTAGTCTGATGTGAAATTCAAGCAATGTGGATTCAATTATATATTTTTTGTTCGTTATTCAATAATGTCTAAATTGTATCATTCATATATATATATATATATATATATATATATATATGTATATATATATATATATATATATATATATGTACTTGTGTATCTATTTTTCTATTATTTTCTTTATTATTTATTTTTTCATTCGGTTATATATTCAGATATATATATCTGCTTATAAATCTGTGCGTCACTTCGTTCATTTTTTCTTCGTTTCTTAGTCCTTCATTTTGTTATGGATCGAAATATCTCCAGTCACCACCACTTCTCAATACAGATCACTACAAACAAGAGTATTGTGGTGATGGTGAATTAGGTAGTGGAGGGGAAGATGTTGAATGATATGAAAAGAGAATCTGGAGCGGAAATGTAGTGAATCTTATTATTCTACGTTACCTTGTTGGAAAGAGGGTTTAAAGCTGTGTTGTTCTGTGTGTCACGTGGAAGACTTCAGTTCATGTTAATGATGATTATCATTGAGTTTCGCTGACTGGAAACCAGAGCACCACCACGGTAAGCAGAGGTCCTCCGCCCCTTCCATAGATCTCCCTGGGAAGAAATGTTGAAATCATGTCTGTGTTGTATAATGCAAAACTGATACTATGTCGCTGGCTCATACAAATTAGAACTAAGCAGCCACCATTTGTCATGTCTCCTTATGTAAAGAAGTAGGGAAAATGGAACGTATATAGGTAGATATCTTGATTCTGGTTCGGAGGCCAAGTGTCAGTCGCTTGGGGTTGCACCTCCAAATAGAAGTGAGGGTGTTGATGGGAACAAATTCTCTATGAGGTGCATTTCATTGGACCAACACTTGTAAATACGTATCTGTCGTTGGTCCTAATGTAATTCACAGTAAAAGAAATTATGAGGTAGAAAGTACTTTAGCGTTCCAATATGTGTGTTTGTGTGTGTGAGTGTGTGTGTGTGTGTGTGTGTGTGTGTGTGTGTGTGTGTGTGTGTGTGTGTGTGTGTGTGTGTGTGTGTGTGTGTGTGTGTGTGTGTGTGTGTGTGTGTGTGTGTGTGTGTGTGTGTGTGTGTGTGTGTGTGTGTGTGTATGTGCGTGTGTGTGTGTAAGTGTGTGTGTGTGTATTTGTTTGTCTCTGTGTGTTTTCAGCCAATGGAGAGATCTGGTATCTATCGATCAAATCATATGCGTGGGGATTGCAAAAATAAAGCTGACAAAAAATATTTTCATACTGCAGTGCAAGCATATTGCGATACTTGACAACTTCTGAATTGTAACGTGATTTCCTGATTCTCATATATATTTATATCACTTTGGTATGATAGTAACGTCAGCACTTTTCATCGAGTCATTCACAACATGTCGTGGTAATCAACTGCTGTCTGTTTTTTGTTTTTGTTTTTTTTATATATTCATATGTAATATTACCCATCCTGACCCAGAAACGATATCTCTTTTATTTTTTATGGTAAAGAAAAAAAATGAATTATATAAAGAAGAACAGGGAGATAACTAATTCTTAAACCCACAAGGAATTTTATGTAACTGATTTAAGTAATTTTATAGCAATCCTATGAAAAAAAAACGCAAAGAAGCGGTAGCCTCACTTCTTTTGTTAACTTTACTTTTGGAAGATCCAATTATGTTGAGTAAAATCATAGCAAAACCTTTAGGATGCTAGTGACACCCCTACAAACCAGTTACTAAGAATTCTTTTATGATTAGAGACTGAACTCTGCTAAAAAAAAATACTAATTACTTTCAAATTCTCCTACCCTTTCTTAAAAGTCTGATTTACGTGCACCATTACCTCTCTGACTTCTCACAGGAATGTATTCATAAGGGTTCAGAGAATAGGATGCTTAGTTTCACATTGCGTTCCGTTTTAGCCGCCTTTACTTGCTTTGACTTTGGCTATCACCCTTTTAAAGGAGGGAAAAGCTCTTGGTATATAGACTACTCGTATGTCTCTATTTCTTCGGGATTACATAGTTCCCAAGGACAAAAGTGCTGATTATCAAAAATGAAATACAAACACTCACCTGAATAAAAAACAAATGATAACGAAAAAGGCGAAGAACAACCACATTGTATGTTTTTAAAGAACGGGAAGTAAGAGCCGACTGTTACACTGCTGTTGGCATGCCCATACCATCGTTGGAAGACTTTAACAGTTGACATTGACTCTATATTTTTTCGGTGTGTTTTCTTCTGCCACATAGGAATGTCCTGCTTTTGCTCAGACACTCTCTACATGAAAAAAAAATCCTTTTGCCGAAAAAAGACACTCTCAGAACCCAAATGTGATTCTATAATATTCTATGGATTTTCTTCTCACAAAAACATGGGTTACCTTCACTAAGGCATGCTCTGGATGGATGTGAAACTCCTTTTGTTGAAAAAGAAGAAGAAGAAGAAGAAGAAGAAGAAGAAGAAGAAGAAGAAGAAGAAGAAGAGGAAGAGGATGAGGAAGAAGAAGAAGAAAACGAAAAAGAAGAAGAAGAAGAAGAAGAAGAAGAAGAAGAAGAAGAAGAAGAAGAAGAAGAAGAAGAAGAAGAAGAAGAAGAAGAAGAAGAGGAAGAAGAAAAAGAAGAAGAAGAAGAAGAAGAAGAAGAAGAAGAAGAAGAAGAAGAAAAGGTAATCTGAGAACCAAAATAACGGAGAAAACTCCAAAGCCGAAGACGCCGCCAAAGACGAGGGTAGAGGTTTGGACGACGCCGTTTTAGTGGCGGGGGCGTCTCGCTGCGCGACGAGTGACTTATGGAAGCGATACATGAACAACCTGAATTGGCCTCGGCGAGCGTATGGACGGGGAGGAGGAGGAGGAAGAGGAAGGAGGGGGTGAAGGATTGGAGGTGAGGGAGGACGAGGAAGAAGAATGATGGAGGAACGAAAGTTTAGGAGAAGCAGGTGGAGGAGGAGGAGGAGGAGGAGAAGGTGGAAGAATTCCTGGAAACTGGAGGTAAAGGAGGAGGTGGAAAAAGATTGATAGGAGAACAGATGTGAAGGAAGAGGAGGAAAAGGGTTGAAAGGACGATTTGGAAAATTAAAAAATGGAGGTGGAAGAAGAAGCGAAGGGGTAAAAGAGTAGAAGTGAAATAATGATGGAAGAAAGGAACACAAAGGAACACAAAGGAGCACAAAGGAAGAACAAATAACAGCAGACCTACTGGCCCTAATGAGGCTGTTTATGTTAACTAAAC
>NC_134783.1:14223810-14228810 GCF_046742065.1 Oratosquilla oratoria
ACGCAGCACGCTCGAGAAATACGAAGTGCAAGGAAAGGATTTTGTCTTTGTCTTTCGTTTATCATTCTTTTTTCCCTTATTTTGAAAACTATCTACCAATATATGTGACCCTGCAATTCAGAACGCTGTTAACATTATGTATGATTATGTATACGTACAAATGACTGAGGTAATCATGATATGAAATAAGATGGAAGCACTGAAGAGGAACTAACTGAGATGTGTACATGGAGTCAGAAAAGCAAACGAAAACCCAGATAAAACGCTTCAAAGAGGAAAATGCTGAAGATATATTGCGTGGGTCATATTAAGACAAGAATCTTATATATTTTAGATAAATATAAAGAACTATAGTTTACCAACGCTTCCAAGAAAATAGTGTTTAAAGGTATGCGGAAGATAGTGTCAAAAGAAGGAGGTGAGGACTATATGCAGGAGGCGCGTAGTTGCGGCCGAAGCCGTCACCTTTGCCATATGCGTTTGGACTGTTTGGGCAGTTAACAGTCACTGCTGAGAATTGTGGGAGAAGTAAGGGTTCCGAACCCACAATCAAGCAAGTGCGAAATCAGCACGCTTACTATTGCGCCACCAGAAAGATAAAGAAAAGCGAGTGAAGATAAAGGTAATAAAGATAGAGGAGGGAGAATAATTATTAGGTATTAAGAAGGGAAAAGTTTTATAGAGGAGACGGGAAGATAAGCGAGGAAAGGAGGGAAGGATTAAAAGGAGAAAGAGAAAGGTAAGTTTCAACGGGTTTGGCCATTGTGCATTTGTGTGTGTGTGTGTGTGTGTGTGTGTGTGTGTGTGTGTGTGTGTGTGTGTGTGTGTGTGTGTGTGTGTGTGTGTGTGTGTGTGTGTGTGTGTGTGTGTGTGTGTGTGTGTGTGTGTGTGTGTGTGTGTGTGTGTGTGTGTGTGTGCGCGTGCGTGCGTGTGTGTATGTGTGTGTGTGTGTGTGTGTGTGTGTGTGTGTGTGTGTGTGTGTGTGTGTGTGTGTGTGTGTGTGTGTGTGTGTGTGTGTATGTGCACACGTGTGCAAGTTTTTGTCTACGCGTACGTTTACTTGTTTATACTTGTGTACTACACAGTCTTTTTCCTAATGGCTTTTGTTAAACAGCATTATTCTTATTCTATATTTTCGAAATTCATAATAACACAATTACATTATCATACTATCATCTCTCTATCGTTCTTACATTGATCGTGTTTGTGTTTTGTATTTTTCTACTGGAATCTATATGTTTGTTTAGAAATGAAAAAAGTTTAGTACTGTCTTAATGATCTTTGGGATGCACTACGCACCGTCAAAGTTTGGCTCTAAAGTTGGGAAAATAGTCTGCCTAGGTACTGTGGCCACTCTCCTTTGGGAGCCTGTCTCTGATTCACTTTGATCGTTTTTTCCTCTACTCTCTCTTTCTTAAAATTCCACGTACTCTACTAAGGACTTATATCTTTGGTGGCTGTGGCATAACACTCGTGAATTTCTATTTTTAGAAATATAATAATTAAGTTTATTTTGTATTTTGCTTTGATTTTGGAACTAGGTAGATGAAATAGGCCTGCTCTCAGTACCATTAAGTTTTCAACATACAGGAAAATAGTGACATATTCTTTCGGTGTTATATAATGATAATTAAAACCAGAATGTTCTTCCTACGAGAGAATATCATGTTCTTTGTCAATGTTATTTTTCGGAAGAACTAAAAAAAAAAAAAAAAAATCTCCGATTAGTCACAAAATTTCTTCGTAATTTCCACCACGAATCCGGATTTAACTCGTATTAAAGAATCACGCTTCCGATTCTTCGCCTGAGCTTCTTAAGCAGTCGGAGAAAGGGACCCCCCGAATCATGCCTCAAGGCAACATAAGTTTACTAATTACTCGAATCTTCAACTGCTGTTCTCTCCCTCCTTCCCTCCTTCCCTCCTTCCCTCCTTCCCTCCTTCCCTCCTTCTCTTACTCCTTACTTCCCTCCCTGTCTTCCTCCACCCCTTCCTCACCCCTTCTCTTTCTCCCTCCTTCCTTCACTACCTCTCTTTTTATTTCTTCCTTCCGTCCTTCCTTATCTTTCTCCTCCTTCTTCTGTTCTCTCCCTCCTTCCCTCCTTCCCTCCTTTCCTCCTTCTCTTACTCCTTACTTCCCTCCCTGTCTTCCTCCACCCCTTCCTCACCTCTTCTCTTTCTCCCTCCTTCCTTCCTTCCCTCTCTTTTCATTTTTTCCTTCCGTCCTTCCCTATCTTTCTCCTCCTTCTTTCCCTCCCTCCTTCTCTTTCTCCTTTCTTCCCTTCTTCCTGTCTTCCTCCACCTTTTCCTTACTCCTTCACTTTCTCCCTACTTCCCTACTTTTCTCTTCCTTTCTTCCCTTCCTTCTTTCCTCCCTCCATACCTTTCACCCTCCTTTCCTTTCTTCCTCTTTCTCTTCCTTTCTCCTTCCCTCTCTTCCTACCTCCCTATCTTTCTCCTTCTTTCCCTTCCTCCTTCTAAACCCTCCCGACCCTTCTACTATTTTTTCTCTCTCCTCCCCTCCTCCTCTTTTTCTTCCTCCTCTTCCTCCTCCACTGTTAGATTTATTCTTTAACATCTCTACGTGTATGACCCTACTTCCTCGGTGCGATATTTTCACCAAAGATGGAATCACTGGCTATTGCCTATTATATTCATATGCTCATGCTTCTCTTCCATCTTGTCCTCCACCTACTCATCTTCCTTCTCCTCCTCCTCTTCTTCCACATCCTTCTCTTCCTCCTCCTCCTTCGTTCCTCCTCCCTCTTCTCCTCCCGCTTCTTCTCCTCCTCCCCCTCCTACTCTTCCTCCTCTTCCTCTTCCTCTTCCTCCTCCTCTTCCTCCTCCTCTTCCGCTTCTCCTCCGCTATTCTTCTTCTTCTTCCTCCTCCTCCTCCTCCTCCTCCTCCTCCTCCTCCTCCTCCTCCTCCTCCTCCTTCTCCTCCTCCTCTTCTTCTTCCTCCACTCGCTCGCAATTTACAATATCAATCTCATTCCACGTTCTCGCTTTCCTTTCCCAGTTACCAATTCCGGTGCCATCCCGACCGCTTAGGCATTGTCACACTTTCAATTGCTCTTATATATACGCTCTCACTCTCCAATACTCTCTCCCACGCTCTCAAGCCCTCGCTTTTTCTGCTTTGTTCTTACTACTATCCTCTCATTTCTGTACTCTCAATCTCCTTTCTCGCTCTTACGCACTCTGTCCAAAACTCTTTATCTCGCAATGTTATTCTTTTTCTCATTCAATCTCATATTCTTTGTCCTATACTCTGACTACCACTGTCATTTCTATACTTTTATATCTATACTCTTACCTTATTCTAACTCCTATGCTCCCATTTGTAAGCTCTTATTCTACTACTCACACTCTTGTCTTTTATACTCTCATCCCTATTTCTTCCTCCTATGCTCTTAGTCCTATGCTCTTATGCCTAAGCTCTCACTCCGGTATGGTCTTACTCTGTATTGTCATACCTATGCTCCCAATATAACTTTCTCATTCGTCCACTCTCATATGCTCCCACGATCACACCTGTGGTCTGTTTCTTCTATACTCTTATTCTCATGATCTCATTGCTATTCTATTTTTGTTTTCTTCTTCGTTCATGTGGATATTCCTGCTTTAACACATTTCTTCTTCTTTTTTTCTATTTTAAAATGCTTCCTTTGTCTACATCTTTCTCTTACGTTCTTTCTTTCTTATTGCCTCTCCGGTTTCTTCCACTTTTCTTCTTCCTTTCTCTGCAAATCTTTACACATGCATGTTTCCGTTTGTTCATTCCCCTTCTCCTTCTCACAGAAAATAATTTCTTTTTCCCTTCTATCCTATTTGTAGCCTTTCATTCTCCCTCCTCACCCCCCTTTCTCTCTCTCTCTCTCTCTCTCTCTCTCTCTCTCTCTCTCTCTCTCTCTCTCTCTCTCTCTCTCTCTCTCTCTCTCTCTCTCTCTCTCTCTCTCTCTCTCTCTCTCTCTCTCTCTCTCTCTCTCTCTCTCTCTCTCTCTCTCTCTCTCTCTCTCTCTCTCTCTCTCTCTCTCTCTCTTTCTTTTTCTTGTGTAAGGGGTTGAGTTCTCCGACTCATATTTGTTTATCTCAAAGACATATTCTCAAATATAGATACACCAACCCTTTAAATTTCCTTACATTCCTGTCGACCATACACCATCAATTTCCTCCTCCATTTTCAGTTACAACGGCTTTGATGATAACAGAGCCCACGTTATGGCAACACCGTTCATTTAATGGATGTTAAATTGCTATTGAGTTCACCAACAACAACAAGCCAGCAATAACAATGGCAAGAAAATGACAACAATAGCAAAATATAAAAAATACAAAAGAACAACAGCAAGGAAATATAGCACTCCAGAGAAAAGAGCAACATGAAAAAAACATCAAAGCAACAAAATATATTGGCGACAAATATCAACCTGGAAAAAGAACATAACATAAAAGCGATGAAATAAGAAAAGGAAAACATTATGATAACATCATTATCGAAAATGTATGCACCAAAACAACAACATCATAGCAATAACACTAAAAGGAAACAACAGCGAAAGAGATTAGTAGAGAAACAGAAGAAGAAAAATTCAAAACAAGAAAGATTACCTACACCAAATCCTCCCTATCTACATTACACTACACACCATCTCTACTCTACCCAATCCTTCCCTCCCCTCCCCTACCCATTCCTTAATCCCTATCCCCTTGACGTCTCTTCCTCCCTCACTCCATCTCCTTCTCCTGTGTTTCTCCAGTAACTTAAAGTTGTATCATATTCACCTCACGAAATCACACTTCGGGGCGTTTTTGGTCGCATTTTCTTCCCATTCTCTACTTCTCCTTTTCTTTGTTTACTTCTTTTATTATATCGCACTCTTCACCTCCTCTTTCTTTTGTTATTTCATAATTTTCGCTTCTTTCTCATTCTTCATATTTCTCTTTCTATTCCTATCTTTATCCATATCACTGCCTTGTACTAAAATCTTCCCTCTTCTT
>NC_134783.1:14241310-14243810 GCF_046742065.1 Oratosquilla oratoria
TTGTGGAAATGGAATGTCGGTACATTTCTAAAGAGCGAAAAAATGAAATAGTATACATGGGTTAGAAATGGTTTTCTGGCGGTATATCAACAGGAAGAAAGGCTCACACACTACACTATGTGAACTGTTTTATTTATATATTTTATAGTGACATGACATTTTTCTTTTTTCTTTTTAGTGTTATTATTAGTATTATTGCTATTGTTGTATTGATCTTATTATTATAAAAATAATATGATCATCCTAGTTATCCTCCTCCTCATCATCATTATCATCATCATCATCTTCATCGTTATTATTTTCATATTGTTATTATTATTATCAGTTTTATTAGCAATTTTATTATTATTATCGTTTTTTCCCAAAAAGATAATTAGCACACTTTTCCTCCTTCCTCTCCTTCCTGAAGTTTCTTTTTCTAGGGAAGGAATGGAAACTGATGATGAGGGACCAAGGGTTTGGAATAAAACAGGAATAAAATACGAACATGAAAAAGAAACACACACACACACACACACACACACACACACACACACACACACACACACACACACACACACACACACACACACACACACACACACACACACACACACACACACACACACACACACACACACACACACACACACACACACACACACACACACACACACACACACACACACATACAATAAGGTAAATACAGAAAGAAAGAGGAGAGAGAAAATGAGAGAAAAAGAATGAGAAAATAGAGAGGAATCCGTAAAAATTCTCAAAACAACTTTGAAAAAAGGAACCAGGAACCACATAGAATTGAGAACAGAAGAATTGGAGAATAACTTACGCAGGAAAAATGAAAAAATGAATGAAAATCCTGAAAGTAATATATAGAAAACGACGCCTGAAAAATTTGGAAGATGAAAAATAGAAGAGGGAGATTAATGGAAGGAAAGGAGAAAAAGAAAAGAAGTAATATATGCAAAACGCGAGGGAAGAGGCAGAGAAGAAAATGCAGGGAGAAGAATGTTTGGAAGAAATAAGGTACGAACAGAAACGAGAAAGAAAATATTGTGTAAAGAAAATAAGTCGAAATTATATAAGATAGGCTTGATGAATAACAGAAAAAAATAGAAATTAGGGACCAAAATATGTATATATAGAACATAGGAAGCAAAACAATGTTATTGTAAATCAACAAAAGAAATAATATTTATGTCACATGGAAGAATTTATGAAAAAACACATAAGCTTCAAGTGATTATTACTTCCTAGAGTTTCACAGACTAGATATCTAACCACACAACAACCAGATATTGTCCACAGAAACTCCCATTGTTAAGGGTCAATATCTGTGTTGTCTTAGCGTGAGACAGTTCCTCTGGGTCAAGGGCTTTAACAAGGATGATGCAGGCAAGATGATCATACTAAAACCGCAGTGTAGGCCTCATAGCAATGGACTTAAATAAGACAAATTTAGATTTAAGAAGGAAATAGGCGTGGATTGGTTCACCAATGGAGTGGTTAACGAATAAAAGCATTTAGTAACTATGTAGTAAGCATTGAAACTCTCATTTGTTTTAAGAGAATGTTAAATAAATTTATGGATGGAGAATGACAGGTGGTAATGGAAGTGGAACTACCTAGTGTAGGCCTTATGGTTTCTAACAGCCTCCTCCGGTCTTGTGTTCATATTTTCTCATGCCCTATGTCACCCGACTAAGGTAATAGAAGGGAGGCATCAGTCGCCGGTTGTCAGGTTTGAAAGTTGAAGGTAACATAGTTGAAGCTGGCAGAGTGCCAAATGACCGAGCGTCAGCCACTCTGGGCTGCACCTACAGGTAGGTGAGGGTACTGACAGACTTTGAACACGAGCGGCAGGAATGTGACTTTTTTTTGACGTCCGTCTCGCAGCACTACTCCCAGGTACCTATCGTTGATCCCAGGTTTAAAGAAAAATAGATAGAAATAAAGGAATAAAAAAAACAACAGATGAATGAAAAAATGAATTAAACATGAACTGGTGTAATGGTAGTTGTATTACAAGGATAAGAAATAGCTATGAAAAGTAGAGAAGGAAAGGAGGTAAAAATAATAAAAGACAAACTTCATGATAATACGAATGAAAGAATTTTGGGAAAAATGAAAGAACTAAGGGATGGTAATTATCACACAGGGAGAAATCGAAATATATAAAATAGAAACACGAAGAAAAGCGAAACAGATAAAAAAAAAAGAGCAATGAATATTCAGTGGGTGATTCGAGCAAGGGAGAATAAAATAGAGAGAAATTATGTATGGGCGATGAAATATGGAGATAAAGGAGACTGAAATGACATCAGAGAAAGAGAAAAGAGATAAAGAAAAATTATGAGAAAAAAAAACAAGAAAAAAGTACGTATATCGAGGAAAGAAACGGGAAACAAACACAAATCAGAATTACGGAAGAAATAAAAAAAAGAAAAAAAGACAAAAGTGCAAATAGCCATAGAGAGAAAATGGGAAAACAAATGGAAGGAGA
>NC_134783.1:14306310-14321310 GCF_046742065.1 Oratosquilla oratoria
CAGCTGAATGGAATCAGATGGCGCCATTTAGAGCATAATCTATGCAGTACAATTTCATTCATAAGGGTTAACAAGTAAGGTTTTTGTCAGCAATAGTCAGTGCTTCTCTCCTTATGGATGATATTGTGCCGAAGATGTTGGGTCATAAAGGTGGTAAAAGAGAATAAATGTTGTAAAGCGGAGGAATAATAGATGTTAAGTGACCAGCCTTTTTTTCATTACTTACTAGTCTTACAAGAATTAAGAATACTACACGGCTCTGGTACGTAAGGATGTCACATGATTCCTTGTGGTATTGACTGCATAAAAGATGTAGACAGTACGCCATTCAGGATGCGAGTAATGTAAATGTTGTGCCGTGCAATGCAAATGAAAAACGCGTTTAAGCTCTTTTGTAACCCAAAGCTTCTTAGAATTAATCCGATCAAATGTCATGGGAACGGATCCATCTGACAAACAGAGAGATAGACTAGTTCGCCATCGATGATTTACGGGTGATTCTATTCTTGGATAAAGAATATCTTATCCAAGTCGTGGAGTGTCAGAGGTGGTATAATAGGAATCTTGGGAAAGTAGGACGTAGGACACATGTTAAAAGTGATCAGTTTTCTTCTTTAATCGAAGTTATAAGAGGTGGGCAGGGTATAGATCTCGACTGAGGAGAGAGGAAAGGAAGAATAGAAAAAATCTTTTAACACTTTTGGGAAAGAATTATATATATATATATATATATATATATATATATATACATATATATTTAGGTGGCACACCTACACGAGAAGAGTGCAAACCCGCAACCCCCCGACGCAAGCACATACATGCATGTGTTTGCTCATACATTCTTGTGTTCGTATACACACATACATATAGAACCACATGTGCACACAAACATAGACACAGTCACTAACACACACACACACACACACACACACACACACACACACACACACACACACACACACACACACACACACACACACACACACACACACACACACACACAGAGAGAGAGAGAGAGAGAGAGAGAGAGAGAGAGAGAGAGGGAGAGAGAGAGAGAAAGAGAGAGAGAAGTTGAAGAAGACCACATACTTAAAAAATATCAAGAAAAAATCGTAAAGATGCGACAACTAAAGCAGGCAAATAGAGGACAGTCTCCTCCTCACCTCCTCATCTTCTTCCTCCTCCTCCTCCTCCTCCTCCTCCTCCTCCTCCTCCTCCTCCTCCTCCTCTTCCTCCCTTTTCACCCTCGCATCATCTGTCCCCTCGTCAGGTTTCATCCAGGATTGTTTCCTCTTTAAAATGGATCCGCTCTTCTCTGTTTTCGTTTACCATTTTCGTCCCCTCCCTCTCCTCTTCCTCCTCCTTCTCCTAACATTCCTCCTCGTCCTTGCCCTCCTCCTCCTCCTACTCCTCGACTCACCCCTCCTCTTCCTACTCCTCCTCCAACTCCCTACCTTCCCTGTTGAAGCTTCATATTTTTTATTTTCTTGTCCTCCTTTTTCTTCCCCTTTCCTCCTCTTCAGAGTTTCAGTCCGGGTCCACATTTTGTTTCCCTTTTCCTCTACAGTTCATCGTCTTTCTCCTCCTACTTTTTCTCCCATGCTCCTGATCTTCCCTTCTCCCGAATGCTCTTCCTTCTTTAACACTTCTTCGTTCTTCTGTTCTCCTTCTTTTCATCCTCCCATTTCTTCCCCTTCTCCTTCCATTTCTCCTCCACCTCTTTCCTCTTCTTATTCTCCTTCTCCTCCAGCTCCTTCCTCTCCTCCTCCTTCTCCTCCACCACCTTCTCCTTTGCCATCATCAACATCACTACAGCCTAGTCCTCTTTTTCTTCTCTTCTCTCTTTATTTTGTTTCTCTTTTGTCCTCTTTTTTTCCTATTTTTTCTTCTTTTTTACCCTAAAATCCTTAATCCTTCCATTTTTTCGCCCTTCTCTTTTTCTTATTTTCCTTCCTTTTGGCTCCTCGATTTTTCCCCCACTTCCTTTCTTCTTTTTATTCTCTTGTTCTTTCTTATCTTCAAATTACCCCTTTCCACTTCTTTTTAACCTTATTTCCATGTTTTTTCCTCTTCCACTAATGTTTTTCTCCTCTTTCTGCATCTCTTCCTTCTCCTTCTTTTTCCTTACTCTTTATCTTTTTCCTCGTTCTCTTACCCCTCCTCACTAAAATCTCCTTCTCTTTCTTCTCCTTTATCTCCTCCTCACTCACCTCCTCCACCAACCTCTTCCTCTTCCTCTCCTTCTCCTTCTTCTCCTCCTCCTTCATCTCTCCTTGCTTGACCTGTTCCTTCTCCTTTTATTCCTCCTACTATACTTCTTTCTTATCTTTTTCTCCATCTTCATCCACCCCTTTTCTTTCTCCTACTCTATCTCCATTTACAGATTCTTCCTCCTCTTCGTCCTCCTCCTCTTCCTTCTCCTCCTCCTCTTCCTTCTCCTCCTCCTCTTCCTCCTCCTATACCTACTCGTCCTTCTCCCCCTCGCCCTCGTTCTCCTTTCTCTCCTTTCCGTACAATTTTTCTATGTATTCCCAACTCACATTTGACCCAGCCATTCTATATTTTTCCTTTTTGACTGTTTTTCTTGTCTACCCCCTTCGTTTTACTTTTTCATGTTTTTTCTCCTTTCTTCTTTTCTTCTCTTTTTTCTACTTTGCGTCAGTGACAATTTGTGTAAATTATTTTTTTGGTACTGACGCAAGATCATTTTATTTAATATAGTAAACATCACCTATCCCAATTGGTTGAAAATATATAGACTTCAACCTGGCCAATGCTATTTATCTATTTACTTATTTACTGTGGATGTGTTGTGCCTTGCTGCATTACTTCTGACCCAGGATAATAGGAGTGATACAGGGATGACCCGTCATCCATGAGGAGCTAAGATGAGAGGGAGGAAAAGGATGGTGGAAGGAAGTGGAATGGGTGGGGAGGAAATGAGTGTGGGTGGGTATATGCCTTTTGACTTTGGCTACCCCCCTGGTAAAGCGGAAAAACCCTTGGTATATAGATAGATGGATAAATTAATATATAGACTTTTTTATCCAATCGTTGATTTATACATTGATCTATTTATCTATATACTTATCCATTTATTCTCATTTATTTATTCATTTATTTATTATCTATTTATCTATTAATCTATTTATCTATTTATTTATTAACTTATCTATCAATTTTTCTATCTATATATTTATTTATATATTTATTCATTTATTTATATCTCTATTAATTTATTTACTTATTTATTTATCCATGTGTTTGTATATTCACAAGTTTATTCATTTATCTTCATATTCACTTATTCAATTGTTGATTTATTCAATGATCTATTTTCTATATATCTATCCATCTAATTTACATTTATTAATTATCTATTTATCTATTCATTTATTAATTTACCTATTAATTTTTTTACCTATATATTTGTTTATATGTTTATTTATCTATGTCTCTATTAATTCATTCATTTATTATGTATTCATTTGTTTGTATATTTACAAATTTATTCATTTATCTATCTATCTATCTATATATATACATATATATATATATATGTATTTACATATATATATATATATATGTATTTACATATATATATACATATATATATGTATATATACATACATAGATATATATATATATATATATACATATACATATACATATGCATATGTATATATATATATATATATATATATATATATGTTTTTATTTATCCATATATTTATTCTGATATACTTCATTTTTCTTATATATAAATATATATATTCTCAAATATATATATATATATATATATATACATACATATATATATATACATACATATATATATATATGTGTATATATATATATATATGTTGAGACATTCTGACAGGTTGGCGTAAGCGGAGTAGGAAAAACAGGAGTCTTTGTCTTGAGTTTATTCCTGACTAGTTTCGCGGGTATGCTTTTTTTTTCTTTTTTTAAGCATACCTGCGCAACTAGTCAGGAATAAACTCAAGACTAAGACTCCTGTATTTCCTACTCCGCTTACGTCATATACATATGTATAATTTTTTCTATTTGTTCATATATATAATCAGTTATATTTCATTTTTCTTGTATATATATATATATATATATATATATACATATATATATGCATACATATAGATATACATACATACATATATATATATATATACAAATATATGTATATGAATATATATACATATATATATATATATACATATATATATATATATATATGTACATATATATATATATATATATATATATATATCTTATCTATCCATATACTTATTCCGTTATATTTAAATTTTCGTGTATATATGTTTATATATATATATATATATATATATATATATATACATACATATACCAAGGCTTTTTCCCCCTTCCAAGGGAGGTAGCCAAAAAGGGAAAGGCATAAAAACACTCCCACCCATTTCACCCCCAAATACACTCCACACCCCTCCCACCCTTCCTCTCATCTGAGCACCACCTGGATGACGGGTCATCCCTGCACCCCGCCCACCGCCCTGGGTCAGAAGCAGTGTCGCAAGACACAGTACATCCACAGCAAGGCCGCTTCATTTAATCGGCGACCCCCCCTCTCCGTCCCCCTTTGCATATAAGGAGAGGACGGGGAGAAATCCCTTCGGGCTGCGTCAAAATTTACTCACACATACTACCCCACCCCCCACCCCCCCCCCGCCCATTCCTCCTCATGCAATCACAACATCATCCATATACAACCATTCTCCACTCACCTCTGTCTTCCGTCCTCTCCCTTCCTTCCTCAACAGACATTCCCCTCTTCCCCAAAGCCCCCTTCACCCCATCCATCCACCTCATCCTAGGACGTCCCCTCATGTTCACTCCCTCCACATCTGCCTTCCATACCTCTTTTACTAGTCTTTCTTCACTCATTCTTTCCATGTGTCCAAACCATCCTAATATTCTTTCATCAACCCTCTCTCCCAAATCCTTTTTCACCCCTGTTCTCCTCCTCACCTCCTCATTTCTCACTCTATCTAGCCTAGTAACCCCCGCCATACTTCTCAGACACCTCATCTCAAACACATTCAAACTCCTTCTCTCTTCTTCTCTTATGTTCCACGTTTCTGCCCCATACAGTGCTGTTGGCACAATCACTCCTTCATACAGTCTCCTCTTCGCATCCATTCCCAAATGTCTATTTCTCATTACACTCTTTAAACCACCAAGGCATTTACTCGCTTCTCTCAATCTACATTCTACCTCCACCTTCACTCCACCTTTTCCTGCTACACTTGCACCCAAGTATCTAAAACTATCCACTTCCTCCAGTCGCTCTCCCTTAATGCTCACTTCCAGTCTACTGCCACTTTCACCCCTTGTACATCTCATCACCTTACTTTTACCCACATTTATCTTTAGTTTTCTTCTATCACATACTCTCCCAAACTCTGCCACCAGCTTCCTCAATCCCTCCTCTGACCCTGCCACAAGCGCAGTGTCGTCCGCAAACAACAGCTGGCTCACCTCCCACTTTTCTCCATTTTCTTTAACCATCTCCAATCCCTGACTCACTACCCTAGCATTCACCTCTCGCACCACCCCATCCATGTATAAGTTGAACAGCCAGGGCGACATAACGCATCCTTGACGAAGTCCCACCTTTACTTCAAACCACTCACTCTCTCCATTTCCAATCCTAACACATGCTCTACTACTCACATATATATATATATATATATATATATATACATATATATATATATATATATATATATATATATATATATGTATATATACTTATATATATATGTATATATATACGCATATATATGTATATATATATATATGGATATATATATATATATATATATATATATATATATATATATATAATAAAATATATATATATATATATATATATATACCTATTCCGTTATATTTAAATTTTCTTTGTATATATATATATGTATATATATATATGTATATATATATATATATATATATATATATATATGTATATATCATCACTGTAGGAAATATTTATATATATATATATATATATATATATATATATTAAACTACTTTTTCTTTCATACCTCATTTTAGGCTAATT
The DNA here is from genome assembly GCF_046742065.1 of Oratosquilla oratoria. Classification (NCBI taxonomy): domain Eukaryota; kingdom Metazoa; phylum Arthropoda; class Malacostraca; order Stomatopoda; family Squillidae; genus Oratosquilla; species Oratosquilla oratoria. The sequence continues at coordinate 14,312,432 of NC_134783.1, forward strand.
TAGGCTTGCCTGTGCTAACCATATCTTGACTGTGCTAAGATTGGTTAAGTTCTGCTAAGTTAAACTAATCTAGAATCGGTTAGTATATGATAGCATAACCTAACATAGAACTTTTACGTAATACTAGCAGGTTAAGGTATGTATAATTGGCTTATTAATTGGGTAAAGCTAAAATTAGCCTATTTAACTTAAACTAATTAAAGTGAAATAAAATCTAGTGCTTAGAAATTCAAAATACTTGATATATTCTATTCTGGTTAACCTAGGAGCTTTTAATTAACTAATAAGGCTACACAGACTACAGAGGCGTGGTCTTTCTAGTATATGAAGCCTTCAAATATTGGCCAAAACAGCTTCTCCCCTTCCCATCCTCCTCTCCTCCTCTTCTTCCCTCCTTTCCCTTCCTCCTACTTTACTTCTTAATCATTCGGCTCTTCTTCTTTAACCTCTTTTCCTTCCCCTCCCCTTTTTCTTTCCGTTCCTCTCTTTTTTACTTCCTCTTCCTTCATTTCCTTCCCTTCCTCTCTTCTCCTCTTTTCCCCTCCTCCTCCTTTACTTCCTCTTCATTCGCCTCTTCTTCTTTAACCTCCTTTCCTTCCCCTCTTCTTCTTTCTTCTTTTCTTTCCGTTCCTCCTTTTTTACCTTCTCTTCTTTCCCTTCCTCCTCTCTTTCCCTCCTTTCCGCTCCTCCTCCTTTACTTCCTCTTCATTCGCCTCTTCTTCTTTAACCTTCTTTCCTTCCCCTCTTCTTCATTCTTCTTATCTTTCTGTTCCTTTTTTTACCTCCTCTTCTTTCCCTTCCTTCTCTCTTTCCCTCCTTTTCCCTCCTCCTCCTTTACTTCCTCTTCACTCATCTTTTCTTCTCTGACTTCCTTTCCCTCCCCTCCTCTTCTTTCCTCTTTTCTTTCCGCCCCTCTTCTTTTACTTACTCTTCCTTCCCATACTCCTTACCTCTTCTCTTTCCCTCAATTCTGTTCCTCCTCCTTTACTTCTTCTTTATTCCTTTCTTCTTCCTTAACTTCCTATTCTTTCTCTTTTTGTTGTTTGTCCTGTTCCTTCCCTTCCTCTTTCTTCCACTCCTGTTCCTTTACTTCCTCTTCTTTCCCCTCTTCCTCTTTAACCTCCTCTTTTTTTCTTTCTTCTCCACTTCCTTCCCTTCTCTTCCTTATCTTCTTCCTTTACTTCCTCTTCATTCCCTCCTCCTCTTTAACCTACTTTTCTTTCCCCTTTTCTGTCTTCTACTCTTCCTTTTCCTCGCCTTCCTTATTCTCTTCCTTTCACTCCTCTTTAACCTCGTCTTCTTCCCCTTTCTTTTTTCCTTTTCCATCTCCTCCTCTTCCTTATTCTCTTCCTTCTTTTCCTCTTCCTTATACTCTTCCTTCTCCTCCACTTCCTTATTCTCTTCCTTATCCTCCTCTTCCTTATCTTCTTCCTTCTCCTCCTCTTTTCCCCCCTAATTTTTCTTCTCTCATTCCTTTACTTCCTCTTCCTTCCCCTCCTCTTCCTTCACCTCCTCTTCTTTTTTCCTTTTTTTCTTCCTTCTCTTCTTCATAAACCTTCTATGTCTTTTCTTCTTTCTTCACCTCCTCTTTCTTTTACTTCCCTCTTATTATCTATTTTCCGGTCAGCCATTACTACCCCCACTCCCCATTCCCTGTTCTCTCTTTCCCCTTCCCTCTCCTTACCCTGTTCTCCCTCTCTTCTCTTTTCTCCCTCACCCCCGCCCCTCCCCTCAACTCAATTCAGTCATCTTTCCTTTCCTCCTCTCCTCTTTGTTCTTCCACCTCTCAATCTCTACTCCCGCTATCCTTTTCTCCCCACCCTCTCCTCTCTCCTGCTTACCCTCTCCTCTCTAAATCATCCCCTCAACTTTCTCCACCCATTACCCTCTATTCGCTACCCTCCTCACCCCTCCACTCCCTACACTTCCTCTCCTTCCCCTCCCTCTCCTCTTCATACTCTCCTCTTGTCTTCCCCCTCTGTCCCCATTTCATTCCGTCCTATTCCTCCATATCCTCCTTCCCCCCTTCGGCAGAGCGTCCGTCCTTGTTCAATATTCCGTGCTCCTTCTTCATTTTGCTCCCCTCTGTTTGTCTCCCCTCCCTCCCTCCCTCCCTCCCTCACTCCCTCACTCCCTCCCTCCCTTCCTTCCTTCCTTCCCCCTTCTCCCTTTTCATACCTTCCTCTAATCCTCCTCGTATCTCCCTTTTCATCCACCTCTTCATTCATTCTTCACCTCTTCTCTCCCCTCCTCTTCCTCCTTCTTCCTCAGTTCACATTGCTTCCCTCACCTGGGTTTCCCTCCTCTTCCTCTCACTCTCACTCAGCGCTCTCCGTACCCTCCTCTCTACCCTCCACGTTCCTCTCCCTCACATTTATCCTTTCTTCCTTTCCCTTCCCTTTACATTTCTTCTTCTTCTTAATCAATATGTTTTTATTTATTTTTCTTTCTCTGATTTTCTCCTTATTCTTTTTCTTCCTCCTTCGTCATATGAAACTTCTCCTCTTCCTCCTCTTTCATTTAGTCTTCCTCCTTTTCCTCCTCCTTCTCCTCCTCCTATCCTCCTCCTCCTTCTTCTCCTTTCCCTTTTCTACTTCCTCCTGATCTTGCTCTTACGCTTCCTCTCCTTCTCCCTCTTCCTTTTCATTCTCTTTCTCCTCTTCCTCTCTTCCCCCTTCAGCTTTTTGGGGATCATGAGGTCCAGCAGTGTTTGCTCAAAGTCAATATTTTCCTTCTCTTTTTCTTTTTCTTTTTCTTTTTCCTCCTTCAATCGCTTGTTGCTCAAATCGTGGGATCAGTGCATGCCTACATACATGTACACACATATGTGCACACCTAAGAATATGAATGTAAATAGGTACATGCACAATTGTACATTAGCACAAAAACACATAAATACACACACACATACACACGCACACACACACACACACACACACACACACACACACACACACACACACACACACACACACACACACACACACACACACACACACACACACACACACACACACACACACACACACACACACACACACACACACATACACACACAATGCCCATGGTTGTTTGGAGCCCAACATCCACTCCCCCTTCAGAATTCGATTAAAAATGTCAGTAAACTGTATATGAAGATGGTTCTCTATTAAAAATCCTAAAGATATAGAAATCTCTATTATCCGGAAAAAATATCCTTTGGTACATGATCATATCATGAAGTGTTCCTTGTAGCGCATTTTGTAATATTTTTTGTTTATGTATTTATCTATCTATTAGTTTATTTGATATTTTGTTAATTTATTTATTTGCTACTTTATTATTTATTTAATTATTCACCTATTTGTTGGTTTATTCTTCTGCTAAGTTATTCATTTATACATTTATCTACTTACCTATTTTATAAAAAAAAAAAAAAAATCCTTTGGGACATCATCATATTATAAAGTGTAACTAGTAGCCCAGACATTCTATATATAATTTTTATGTGCTTATTTATTTATCTATTTATTCATTTATTTAGTATTTATGTTTATTCATTCATTTTATTATTTACTTATTTGTTTACCAATTTGTTGATTTATTTGTTGGTTAATTTTTTTATTTATATATCTATCTATTTACTTACTTATTTGATCTATTTAGTTATTTTCTTATTTACTTATATGTTTATATATTTATTTGTTTATTTAATCACATATGTACCGGTACCAAGTTATTTATTTATCTATTTATGATTTTTATGTATCTATTCATTTATCTATTTATCTTTTTGTTTATTTATCTGTTTTTTTGTTTATTTACTTATTTATTTGTTTATCTCTGTATCTATTTATATTTTATTCAGTTATTTATTTATTTAATATATGTCAGAAACGTCCACTTTGAGAATTAAAGTTTTTAAAAATGCCAAATTGAGAGACTTATTTGTAATTTGTACATCATTCTTCATGTTCACTATAAACCCACTATCGGAAAAATAATAACAGAAGTACAGGGAAACTGTATATTTCGACTACTATCTGTAGTCCTCTTCAGCAGAAAGCTGAAGAGGCCTACAGATAGTAGTCGAAATATACAGTTTCCCTGTATTTCCGTTATTATTTCTCCGATAGTGGGTTTATAGTGAACATTTACAAATGTGTTATAACATACCAATTTCCATCATTCTTCATTTACATCACAAAGTTGACAATTGAGTTGCTAGAAATCCAGTCCCTGTCTAAAGAGCTCAAAACAAAAATGTTCTAGTTTGATCGAAGAATAGATAAAAGAAACTAAATAAAATGAAAATTTATTCATTCAAGTAGACCTTATAAAGTTTAATACACTTATACGAATATCATATAGTCACATGTTCTAACACATATATGAAATTTATGTAGTCAAGTACAATTATTGAAATAGAATTATGTAAAGCCAACTGAATATATAATTTTATTAGCATTTGTTTTTAGATATTGTTTCATAATATTATGAATTTATATCCCTTTTGATGATGGAAACATTAATTTTTCCTTTGCGGGAAAAATAGTTGGAAGAATTGATATCAAGAAGCATGTTGACATTCGCAAAAATAATACTCTGAAATTATTTACGCTAATCAAAGTCTATTACTCATTTCCATTTGATTAATGGCCTAATTATGCAAAAGGCGATGAAGCATTTTAACGAAAAGGAAAGAAGATTTGAACATTATACTCGTCGCTCGCTTAACAAAGTCGCCAGATGGTTCTATTACTAACTATACAGATATCCAGTACGCGGGAGTTCGACGAATATGATCATTTAAGTGATATTTTACGTCCGGAAGCACTTTTTTTTTCTTAAGTTGCAATGGTTAATATTAATGTACAATATCTATCAATAAGTTAAAACTCTTAAATGTATTTCGAAAAAAAGTTGTTTTGAATCTGCATGTAAATATTTATTCATCTACTAATCTATTTATTAAAGATATTTCTTTCTTTATTTATCTATTTCTTTCTTTCTTTACTTATTTATCTATTCATTTATTTACTTAATCATTTATCTATCTATTTATTTATTTATTAATTTATGTATATATTTGTTCATTTATTTATTTGATAATTTATTTATTCATTTATTCATTTATTTTTGTTTATTTTTGTTTATTTTTGTTTATTATCTCTTTAGTCAATGTAGACCTAATTTTACGTACTTTTCAACAGAACCGCATGGCAATGGCATTAAAGTGGTTAATAAATATTTCTTAAAAATTTATAGAATATATGGCCATCTCCTTGAATATGTTCAGGATTTTTTTTCAGTCACATGTGGGATGATTTAAATAAGATTTGTAAGTGAAAAAAAGAGATTTCAGACCTTGGAGATGTTTTGCTATATTTTATGTTCTTTTTAATTAATTTCAATTTTTCGTTTCAATGCCCTACGCGATTTTTATTTTTTCACGAATTTTGTTTTACGCGAACATTTACCCCCCCCCCCAAGTTTCATCCTCTCCTGACATACTGACCTAGCGTGAACTTCTCCTTCTCGCGACATTTCTCCTCATTTCCGGCAGAGTTCATTATTTGAACGTGCTAACCCACTTTAATTGTTCGACACTTCATCGACCTCTATTGGTCTTAAGGTTGGCTCGTTCCAATTGTCACACTTCTCACTTCGATTTAACTGGCGTCATTAGATTCTGTTTTATTTGTCCGAATCTTTCTGCAAATGGGCAAACTTCATCCTCGAGAGTTTACGCTCCTTGAAGTTGTTCATGAAAAAATAATAATTTTGGATTTTATAGTGCAAATATTTCTTGGTGTTCTTTAAATGTGTGTATGTGTGTGTGTGTGTGTGTGTGTGTGTGTATGTGTGTGTGTGTGTGTTTGCACAACACACACACACACACACACACACACACACACACACACATACACATACATACACACAGACACACGCACACGCACACACACACGCACACACACACACACACACACACACACACACACACACACACACACACACACACACACACACACACACACACACACACACACACACAAACACACAAACACACACACACCACACACACACACCACACACACACACACACACACACACACACACACACACACACACACACACACACACACACACACACACACACACACACACACACACACATTCTCTCTCTCTCTCTCTCTCTCTCTCTCTCTCTCTCTCTTCCGAGAGACCGGAAGTGAGTCCATTGCAACGACGAAATTCACTGACCCGAAGAAAAATATATCTGCGAAGTTGGTTACATTAACGCTTGGGATGGATTTTTTTTATTTTTTTATACCATTGTTTTATTATTTATTTTTTATTTAATTTTCTTTTTCTTCGTATTCTTTTTTTTTCTTACCTAATGTAGGCAGTATATAATCTCAACGGAATAAAGCCATCAGCTGTTAGGTTATCAGTCTCAATAACAACTAAGAGTAATGATCATATTTAAGTATCCCCGGATGGAAAAATGAAAGAGGACATGGCCCATAGTTTGTTAATACAAGAAAGGAAGCTGATGCGTTCAGAATAATTTTACTTGAGTGTAGATAAGTAGAGGAGAGGGTATTGGGAATGTCACTAATATATGTGACCGAGATGTGGACTCTGAAAATAAAACATCGATTTATGGTTTTAAGAGGTATGATAATATTTTATGATAACGTGTACAACGTGTCTTCACTGCATTTGAGGAATGGTGAGTAAGTTATTGAAACATTTACTGATGTATTAGCCTAATCTATAAAAGCCGAATGTACAACGTGTCTTCACTGCATTTGAGGAATGGTGAGTAAGTTATTGAAAAATTTACTGATGTATTCGCCTAATCTATAAAAGCCAAATGGTAAGACTTAAAAGAAAGAAAATGTGAAAATGGAACCATTGAGAATAGAGTATAGAGTTAGAATATTAAATTCGTATTGGATAAAGAAATAAGAGATCAAAGTAAAACGATTGTGAAGGCAAGGGGAAAGCAAACAGGTCCTTGTTGACATAGTTTGGACTTGCACATATAAGGGAAGGGGGCAGATCTTCAAACAAAATACACAAGTCAAAGGTGTGAGGAATAAAAAGACCGAGAAGAGAACGAAAAAGAAGAAGTGTTGTCACGGAAAAGAGGATAATAAACAAGGATTAGATATAAATGTTGGCGCAAGATAGATACAATGGGAGAAAAACATACAAGAGTTTTGAGAGTTATGGTGTTGTAGAGAGCAGAAGACAAAGTGAATATTTGATTTGGGTTCTGCTATATGCAAGTCCGGCTCTTGAAAACACGAGAAAGGGTAATGTCCTCAAGAGAGTTATAAAAGACTTATGTTCCTGTGTCGCACTATTACGATGTGAGTCTTTTACGTCCTAGAATATTCATAATCTCAAATGTTCGAAATACAGTAATACGCTTGCAACAGATTTGCTAAAGACGCTAAGCACAGAAGCTACCTCCAAGTGCGGTCCTGTGTACACAATATGTTCATAAAATGCACATGAACACACACACACATAAGCACACACACACACAATACCATACTATACTATACTATACTATTCTATACTATACTATACTATACTATACTATACTATACTATACTATACTATACTATACTATACTATACTATACTATACTATACTATACTATACTAAACTATGCTATGCTATTGTATACTATACTATACTATACTATACTATACTATACTATACTATACTATACTATACTATACTATACTATACTATATTCTACTATAATATACTCTGCTATACTATACCATATTATACTATACTATATCATATACTATACTATACTCTGCTATACTATACTATACTATACTGTACTATACTATATTGCACTATACTATATTACACTATACTATAGTATACTATACTATACTATATTCTACTCTACTCTACTCTACTCTACTCTACTCTACTCTACTATACTATACTATAGTATATTACACTGTACTATACTATAATATACTATACTATACCATACTATAATATACTCTTCTAAACTATACTATACTATACTATACTATACTATACTATACTATACTATACTATACTATACTATACTATGCTACATTATGTTATATTGTACTATACTATACTATACTAATACTATACTACACTAAACTATACTATACTTTACTATGCTATAGTATACTATACTATACTATACTAAACTATACTATACTATACTATACTATACTATACTATACTATACTATACTATACTATACTATACTATACTATACTATACTATACTACACTATACTATACTATACTATACTATACTATACTATACTATACTATACTATACTATACTATACTATACCATACTATACTATACTATACTATACTATACTATACTATACTATACTATACTATACTATACTATACTATACTATACTATACTACTAATACTATACTATACTAAAATACTATACTATATCATACGAAAGTATACTATACTAGAATAAAGTATACTATACTAAGTAGTATGCTATAGTATACTATACTAATTTATACAATACTATATGATGTTATACTATACTAGGGTACACTATGCATTACTATACTATACTACATTATACACTGATATACTATACTACATTTTATCATACTAAACTATAACGTTATAACTAAATAGCCAACGTCTTATTACAGGTGTGGTCGATGGAGACGCTGGAACTCGTCCTAAACTACACATCAGAGGAGCCTGTGTTCGACGTGCGGCCTCTCGCCCCGGGCATGAGCTACAAGGCCGCTGTTACCGCCTTTAACTCGCGCGGGTCTTCCCAACGGAGTGTAATTACCATACTCACCATCAACGAGGCCAAGATGCATATGAGTAAGTACTCG
>NC_134783.1:14338810-14341310 GCF_046742065.1 Oratosquilla oratoria
AAATTATAAAAAAGATCAAACATTCTTTATATTCGTAAACTAATAATTTATTCTTTTAATGTTCAACATTTTCTTTCTCTTCCTCTATTTATTTTCTGTTTTATTTCCTCTTTTTTTCCATTTTCTTCCTCATTTTTTTGTGATTTTTTTCGTTTGTATTTCTAATATAGATTTTTCTATTTTTTATTATCAAAATAAAAAAATTAGGTGTTGTTAGGAGTTACTTATGACCTCAAATGACCTAAAAAGTAAATAATTTGAAATCACTGATATGAAATAGATTATTATTTCACTGAAAAATGACAGACATCACAATGAAAATTACAATTATGGAGTTGCCATGAATCTATTTTTTAATTATTCACTGATCAATAAAACATTTTTGGGTAGTAAAGTAATCACAGGTTACATTATTTCATTTTGATTTTGGTTTCGGATCATGAAAATAAGTATGATGCATTTCATACACTATTACTTGTTTTTTTAGTGGAGAGTGCTACTATTGTATCGTATTATATTGTAATGTATTGTGCTGTATTGTATTGTACTGTATTGTATTGTACTGGATTGTATTGCGCTGCATTGTATTGTAATGTATCAAATTGTATTCTATTGCTATTGTAACATTCTTGAGTCAATAATCAGTTAACAGTTTATTAATAAGACATACTGTTACGGACGGACTGGTTATGTGAAGAGACGTTACGTATAACGGATAAGTGCTTAAGAACCAGCTCACTTCTAGAAGCCACTGTAGGACTGAATTACCTGGTCAGTGCCTAGATAATTCGTAAGACTAGAAGTAAAGTAACAAAGAAGATTCCAGGAAAGGAATATTAAACTAGCGATAAAACTAGTAAACGAAATTATTAATAACATGGAAAATATTTACAGGCAATAATAAACACAAGAGAGAATGGGCAGTGGGGTCAATGGGACCATTACACGAATACAAGAATAAGGAAAGTATCGTTCAAATACGAAGTACAAGATACGTATACAATATGGTACTAAGTAAGTACAAATAGGTCAGGAACATATGTATCAAAATAAGTAATAAGTACAAATACAAGTATATTGCAAAGCAATGTATATAAGATAAGTAATGGAGGCAAAAGGGGTGATCACTTCACACGAATCGTCTCATGAGTCCAACCTGTGAGAGTCTTATCAAGAGAACAATATGCGAGAAATGACAAGGTGTGAGTGATTTCCACAGCTTATATACCATTGGACCGGAAGCGGGATACTTCCGGTGAAGGGCGTGGGTGAGCGTTGAGGAGGGGGGGAGGTAAGTTAACACACGTCAACTTGGATAGTTTTAAGACCCTCGACTTGCTTGAACAATCTACTTATTTAGTAACTGTCAAATCTGTGCGCTCCGAACTATTCAGGATTACTTCGCTTGTCTGTTTGTTTTACAAGAGTGCGCACATTTCTCCGCACGTAGGCAAGATTACATATAGTGGACGGGCGATACTACTTACATTGTTACAATACATACATAGACAAGAAATATGAACATAGTTATTTAATACAAAGGAACACAATTCTATAACATAATTACATACATGACGTAATATCTAATATTACGTTACAATACCGAAAGGACGAGGAAGATGAATGATAGAACTTACAGATTGCTATACTAAGATAGAAAATATATTTTCTATCATCTATAACCAGCGCTTCTGTCCCTGGGGACACTATTGTTCCGAAGGGGCAGAATATTACAGTTGGTGAGGAAGAGATGTAATGAGAATAGCAGAACGAAGCGATATTATAAGTATCTCTTTCTTGAGTATTGACAAGCTTCAAATCATATTTGAGATAAAGATATACTAAGGTACATAATAATGAGAATAACATATGATAATAAATCAGACTCCAGTCATATGAGCAAAGATGAAATGAAGAAAGCAGAATGGAGCGATATCATATATATATATATATATATATATATATATATATATATATATATATATATATATATATATATATATATATATATATTAGTAGTAGTGACAAGTTTCAAATCATTTAAAAGATAAAGATATAATGAGATATATAATAATGAGAATAACATATGATAATAAATCAGACTCCAATCATATGACAAGAGATAAAATGAGGGCAGCAGAACGGAGCGACATTATAAGTATCTTTTCCTTGTGTAGTGACAAGTTTCAAATCATTTAAATGATAAAGATATACTAAGATATATGATAATGAGAATAACATATAATAATGAATCAGACTCCAATCATATGAGAAGAGATGTGATGAGGATAGCAGAACGGAGAAGTGACAATTTTCAAGTTATATAAAAGAAAAGAAAATAAAGATAAACTGAGATTCATTGGAAAGAGAATAACATATGAATACAAATAAGAATAAAGTTATGTCAGCATAGATTCAATGAAGATAGAACAACGGAGCAATAAAGTGAGTATAATTATCACATTCTTAAGCAGTGACAATTTTTATATAATCTAAAGGA
>NC_134783.1:14348810-14351310 GCF_046742065.1 Oratosquilla oratoria
CCTGAGAAGCACTGAAGTCTGAGTCCTGAGTCCTGAGGGTTGAGGTCTGAGGACTAAGGCTTAAGAATTGAGGCCTGAATTAAGAATCCGAGAATGGAGACTGGGGACTAAGACTACTCACCAAGACTGAGGACTGAGGACTCAGGGCTGAGGACTGAAGACTGAGACTTGGAATTGTGACTGAGTCCTCAGTATTCAGTCCTCTTCCTGTCCTTCGCCTTTCCTTCTTGATTTCAGTTCTCAAGTCCTTAGTCCTAATCCTCAGTCACAATTCCAACGTTAACGAAGTGAGATTGAGACTGGATATTGAGGAAAAAGGTTCAGACTGAGAACTAAGGAATGATAAGACTGACGCTGAGGATCAAGAATTGAGGACTGAGAGTAAAGATTGAAACTAAGAACTGGGACTGAGTTTAGAGGTTTGTGACTGAAGCCAATGGATGAAAAACAGGAACCAAAGAACTGTGTATTGAGGCAGGGTTGAGGACTGATTAAGGTGGAGAATAGGTGAGGGAAAGATAAAATATAGAGGATGGATAGGTTGAGGGGTAGGATGGGGATAGGTGAAGGGTAGGTGGATACTAGGAAGAGAATAGGGAAAAGATAGGTGGAGGGTGAAGGAAGAGAAAGTGGAAAATAGATGAAGGCTTCATGACGTGGTGGGTTATAAAATCTGTATCGTCCCCGAGGGGATAGGCTGTAGATCCTGCAGTGAAGAAAAATTTATGGAGAACTGGTTCGAGGTAACTCGTTTAAGCCATCCTACACGAAGACACTTTTTTGGTGGAGCGTAAAAGGGAGATATTTTTCAGCTAACGAAGATATTACTGTTGGAGACGGAGAATTAGAGGGGAATGCGCTGTCGGAGAAAATGAGCAAAGAGACTGGATGACGCAGACAGCGAATGCCAAGGATGCTGTCCAAGAAGAAAATGGACTCAGAGGAATGAGGGTGAGATGGATTTGGAGAAATATCTGAAATGAATAATGAACCAGAGAAGGAAGCAGAGGAAGAGAAAGAAGAAGAGGAAGAAGAAGTCGAAGTGAAAAAAAAAAAACCGAAGAAGGACAGCTAGAGAAGACGAAGCAGTAATAGAAAGAGGAGGAGGAAGAGAAGGAAGAAGAGGAATAAAATGAAGAAGACGAACTAGAAAAAAAGAGAGAAAAAGATAGGTAAAAGAGGCGAAATAGTAGGAATAAGAGAAGAAGCGGAAGGAAGAGGGAGTAAAAACTGTAAGACGAGAATAAGGGTGATAATGAGGAAGAGAAAGAAGACTAAATGGAGGAAGAAAGAACAGTAAGAGAGAGAGAAGAAGGATCAGGAAGATGATGACATGAAGGAAATGGGCAATGAAACCAAAGGAGAAGGAGAGAAGAAAAGGAAAAGACGAAGAAGAAGAGGATTTTTAAAGAGGAGTAGATGGATACTTAAAGCAAAAGTGGAGACAGAGAAGAAGATAAAGGAGGAAGGAGAGAAAGGAGGCTGAAGAAATATGTGAAAGAGAAAGAAGAAGAGGGATCAAAGAATTGTTGACAATGAGCGGGATCACGTAAATGAAGTTTGTCACTGAAAGAGAAGAAGGAGGAGGAGGAGGAGGAGATGGGGAGGAGGAGAAGGTGGGGAGGAGGAGGAGGAGGAGTAGGAGGAAGAAGAATAGGACAAGAAGGGGGAGGAGGAAGAAGAAAAGAAGGAGGGGAGGAGAAATAGGAGAAGAAGAAGGAGGAGGAGGAGAAGAGGAGGAGGAGGAGGAGGAGGAGGAGGAAGAGGAGGAGGAATAAGAGGAGGAGCAATAGGAGGAGGAAAGGAGGAGGGGAGGAAGAGGAGGAAGAAGAGGAAAGGAGTAAGATGAGGAGGAAGAAGAGGAGAAAGAAGAGGAGGAGGAGGAGGAATAAGAGGAGGAGGAATAAATAGGAGGAGAAAGAGGAGGAGGGGAGGGGGAGGAAGAGGAGGAAGAAGATGAACGGAGTAAGATGAGGAGGAAGAAGAGGAGAAAGAAGAGGAGGAGGAGGAATAAAAGGAGGAGCAATAGGAGGAGGAAGAAGAGGAGGAGGAGGGAGAAGAGGAATGGAGTAAGATGAAGAGGAAGAAGAGGAGAAAAAAGAGGAGGAGGAGGAATAAGAGGAGGAGCAATAGGAGGAGGAGGAGGAAGAGGAGGAGGAGAGGGGGAGGAAGAGGAGGAAGAAGATGAAAGGAGTAAGATGAGGAGGAAGAAGAGGAGAAAGAAGAGGAGGAGGAGGAATAAGATGAGGAGCAATAGGAGGGGGAAGAAAAGGAGGAGGAGGGAGAGGAAGAGGAGGAAGTAGAGGAGAAATAAGAGGAAGAGAAAGAGAAAAGAAGAGGAGAAGGAGGGAGATGTGGAGAACTTAGACACAGAAGCTTTATTTCTGACAAGTGAAGTCCGGCAACTTGTCACCAGAGAGGAAGAAGAGTTCTTCAGGATAGAGCACGAGCCTCCGAGACGGGAATATCTGGCCTCCAATAACCAGCGCTTCTGTCTTTG
>NC_134783.1:14388810-14393810 GCF_046742065.1 Oratosquilla oratoria
CTTACTATTATCTTGTTAGTATAATAGATCGTATGGGCATTACTCCAATCAACGGGATGATTATTCAATTAATATGCTTGAAGACTCCACTGGAATTATTGCCATCCCTAACATTTTTCTTATGTTATTCAATTCTAATATTTGAGGGTTTGGCAGTTTGACCTATGTAAAATTGATTACACGTTTTGCAAGGAATTTTATATATGCATCCTTTTTTAACTTCAGTACTATTATTGATGAGCATATGTTTTACTGTACTGTAATTTTTAAAAACTACCTTTACGTTAAATATTTTTAATAGTTCTGTAACACTTAAAAAATTGCTTGAAATGGCAAAATTAAAACATTATCATAATTAAAAGGTGATTTTAGTTCGAAGTACTCAAAGACTTTTTACAGTGACCAAAAGCCCTCAAAGAATCCAGAACTTTATAGTGCCAAGAAGCTATCAAAATTACCTGAATCTCCTCTTAAAGCTCAGGATCTCTTGAAGAAACAAGAAACTCTTGTCAGAGCCCAAAACCTTCCAAAGTGCCCAGACACTCTTTTCCATGCCCTTTCCGTAATGAACAATCAAAATACTCAGGCACTCCAAAAGTACCCAGAAACTCCTTTCAGTGCACAGGTGCTCTTGAAGAATTTAAAAACTCATGTCAATGCCCAGAACTACCTGAAACACCCAAATAGAATTTCCAACCCCCTTCCAGCAAGGAACACTCAGACACTCTAAAAGTACAAAGTACCCAGAAACTCTTTTCGGTGACCAGACGCTCTCAAAGAACACTTTTTTTTTTTTTTTTTTTTTTTACCAAAAAGCTCCTAAGCTACCCCAGAAATTTTTCTCAGTGCCATTCTTCTATGGCATACTCGAAGTATCAAGACATTATATAAGTTCCCGAAGGACTTATTGGTGCCCAGAACTTGTGAAGTGCCCAGACATTTTTCAATTACTTTTCCGGAAGGGACACTTAAATTATTCAGCACTCTCAAAGAACCAATGAATGAATAAATAAATAGATAAGTCAATAAATAATCAAATAGAAATAGATAAATAAGTAAATAAATAAATGAATAGATAAATAAATAAGTAAATAAAAACATTCATAGTTAGATATATAAATGAGAAATAAATTAATAAAAATGGCATTGAAAAAAAGATTCTAGGCACTTCGCAAGATTCTGATTACTGACAGTTTCTGAGTTCTTCAAGAGTTCCTGTGCACTGACATTATTTTTTGGGTACTTCGAGGGTGTCTAGGTATTCCACACAAAAATGCCATTAAAAAGAGTTTCTGGGCAGTAACCTTCTTAGCACTCAGAAGAACTTCTGGGATCATCGATAGTTTCTGGTCACAAAACAGAGTTTCTTGGTACCTCCAGAGTGTCAAAGTACTTCGAATGATTCTTGCGGAAAGGGCATTGAAAATAGTGTCTTGGCACTTTAGAAATTTCTGGTCACTGAAAAGAGTTTCTGCTTACATGTACTTCAATGATGACTTATAACTTTGAGTGTTTAATATAGAAATGGCATTAAAAAGAGTGTTTAGACACTTAAAAATATTCTGGGCAATTACATAAAATTCCAAGTTCTTCAAGATACCCTATAGCCTGAAATGAGTTTCTGGGTACTTCGAGAGTGTCTGGGCATTTCCAGTATTCTGTGCAAAAATGGGACAGAAAAGAGTTCTGGATACTTTGAGAGCTTCTTGGCACTTAAAAACCTTTGGGTTACTAGAGAACTTCTGCTCACTGAAGAAAGTTTTTGAGTACTTCGATAATGTCATGATGAAGGCATTTTTTTATCATAAGAAAAAATTAATTATTTTTACATACACTTTGTACATTATATATGTAAGCATATTGTACGAGCTAATGAAATTCAATACAATAAATTTGGCAAACTGAACGTATTCTAAGAAAGAGAAATTGACACATTAGCTCCTACAGTTTAATAAAATTGGCACGAGAAGTCACGGCACTAATATCTTCGCTGTCAAAGTGGGGAGGGTATGTTTGTCACGAATGTCAACAAAAAACATGGCGACTATTGAAAATAAGCCCAAGTTCTGAAGAAACAAATAATTGAGTCCTGATTCTGTATTCCTATTTCTTTACCAATGTATTATTTTCTGGGGTTATATCAAGTTAATTTGTACTGCTAAGAAACTTACCTAAGGTAAAATAATATTTTTTTTTCTTCAAATTCATTAAACCAATAACACTGAAGGGATTGTTCCTTTAGTATGAAGCCAAAGGATTTTGTTTATCGTTCTCTCTTCTCCCCACTGTTATCACTGTCTGTGTAACCCACTGCACCACTGTCAACTCTCGTGGCTCCACTGTCAACTCTCTGTCACTGTTAGGGGTATTTAGACGGCCAAACGGTTTGACAAACCCGGTTTGTCAAACAAGTGTTTGAAGTGATGTTTGACCATGTGAATAGGGTATATGGTTGTCAGACACGTTCGACATACATGTTTGACGACCAAATACCCCATTCACACGGTCAAACATCACTTCAAACACTTGTCTGACAAACCGGGTGTGTCAAACTGTTTGACCGTGTAAATAGCCCTTTAGTCCTGTCAGCACTGTAGCCACTGTAATCATCCTTGTGGTACTCACTTATAGATATAGCAACTTATTTCTTTTAGTTATTATCTCCTGTCTAAGAGAATTAAAATGAAGTAGTTTTCTATATTTGTCTTCCGTTAATACGGTGTACTTCAAAAGTCATTTTCAAAGGAATTCCTAGAGAGCACGTATGCTTTGCAGTGACGTGGGGATTTTTTTTTTTTTTTAATTATTCAATGATCTTTAACTTTATATTGAAGATCACCCACAAAGGATGTGATCTTACAATCGTGAACCAATTGAATTTTCTCCTCTTCCACCCTTTCACCAATCAGAACCGTTGTTTCAAGTCTATTCTGTAATATTGTTTACTTAGAATAATCTCGAGTCTCTGCATAATTCTCACTTAGGTTACAAAAGAATGTCATATCAACAATACGCTCGAGCTTCCGGCTCTTATTTATATATGATAATTTTATTACCTACACAAGGCGGAAAGGAAACCCAGAGAGATCACTTGGCTATATTATTTTATAAACAATCTTACCTATAAAATGCAACAACCCGTCTTCTACCCCTCTTTCTACCCTCTTTTCTATCAGTTTCTTACATATTCAGCTGAGGGATAACCCCAATAATTTTTATCGATTTGTTGACTTATGGTTTTTGCCAGCCTGCAACTAATTTCTCTTCTTGTTTAGCTCTAGTGAAGATGCGCTAACTTGACGAAGCCGTTTCGAAAACCCCAAAAATCTTTTTAGTGTCCAAATTTTCTATTCAAGGCACAAAATTTTAATTTTTGTGCCCATTTACAAGGCCCATTCGTAGAGACAAGAAGTTTTTTTCAGCGTGTTTTTGGTAACATAGCCTAATCATAAAAGTCCGTACATTAGGCCTTTTTAATGACATTTTCGTTAATTTTCCAAACCCGTTTAATAAAAGCCGTGAGCTCTTTTCAGCTACTTGTCGTTAGCGCGAAGGACTTCACCATTCATCGAGTATTGGGGGAATATTACTAGGCGCCAGCTACGGAAGGAACCCCAGTTGCTCTTCAAGGAGGCAAGGAGAGAAGGTGGCCAAGACGCCACAGCCGGCTTGCGGGCTGGGGCAAGGAGAAGAAGGTAGACATCGCAGCCAGCTTGCGTCTGACCGGAAGAAAAAAAAATCCTTCCCGAAACGGCCGAAGATCCTGCCCTGTTTGTTGCCTTAAAAGAGCCTTACCGGACCCTCCGAATGGAGAAGTCCTTTAGGTTTCTAATATGGCTGCTCAGGCCATTTCGTTCAAGGAATTTGACTCTGCCCATAGAGTCAATAACGGGGAACGCCGGTCCCAATATGGATACTGAAGCCATTCTTCTTGGGGACTTTCTTCCGCGTCTTACCCCTTGAAGGGACGTGTGTGAGCCCTCGAAATTCTGCTTCGCCCATCTTCCTTGTTTTTCTGCAGGGCAAGGTCATTCTCAGGCGGAAGCTTGTTCATGACAGATATTAATGGTATAATAAAGAATAATACTAATGATGTAGTAGTATGATATTAGTAATAGTAAAAATTGCAGTAGCAGAGTAATAGTATTAGTACCAGTAGTAAGAATGGCAATAGCAACAATGCTAATAACGGTAACAGTAATAGTAATCTATTGTATATACCAATACGCTGAAGATAGCCAGCCAAGCGACGCACCCATGCCCACTCATTCTACTCTCATCTGTAATCCGTTTCCCTTTTATATTAGCTCCTTGTAAATGAAGTGTCATCCTTGTCTCTGCCCACTGTCCGGGTTAAAAGCATTGCATCAAGACACAGCACAACAACAGCAGGGCTAGCAGCTTCAATTACACAGCGGCCTTCTTTCCTTGTCCCCTCATTTACAAACATTCTCTTCTCACACCAATATCTCGTCATCTCCCTTCCCTGTTCAACAGACATTCATCTTTTACTTAAAGCCGCATAAACCATATCCATTCATATTTTTGGTCTACCCATAAGTTTCATTCCATTAACTTTTGATTTCCACATTCCTTTTGCTAGTCGTTTCTCTTCCATTCATTCCATATGTCCAAACCACCCAATATTCTTTCATCTACCCTATCTACCAACTCCCTTTCCACCCAGGCTTTCCTTCTTACCACCTTAACTCTTACACTTTCCATCCTCGTAACCCCTACCATACATACACGTCGTCTCAAACGCATTTAAAATTCTCCTTTCTGTCTTTCTTTAACCCCAAATCTCATCCCCATTTAGTGCTGTTTGTACAAGCATCCCTTTATACAATTTTTTTCTTTGTAAATATTACCAGATGACTATTTTTCATGTCACTTTTTATCCCCGAATGCATTTACTTGCGTCTTTCATTCTACAGTTATCCTCCACACCCACTACTTACTACACTATTTTCTGCGACCTTAAATAGTTAGAACTAAAT
>NC_134783.1:14396310-14398810 GCF_046742065.1 Oratosquilla oratoria
TAGCTGTCCGTATGAGGTTGCAACGTTTCGGTCTTCTCTGTAGACAAAACGGGCCATCAACAACTGGTATTCTAACAAACCTACCACACAAAAACAAGAAAACATAAACATATATTACAGAAATTACATGTCATCAGAATATAAGACAGATGAAAAAGTCATTAAAGACATAATTACAAAACACGTCAAGCCCACTGACCCAGAAGACAAAATATCACTGACCATATACTACAAGACCCGAAAAACGTCACAACTTTTACTGAGAAACCGCCCTCCCAAATCGACATCGTCTTTACAAGATAATCACGTCATTTACCAACATAACTGTACCATTGAGAACTGTGGGTCTCAAACATACATTGGAATGACGAGGACTAAACTTACAAGACGTTTGACCTGCCACCTGCAACAGGGATCCATAAAGAATCACTATAACACCAAACATAACACTTCCCTCACCCGTCAAAACTTAGAAGAAGGAACAGTAATAATAGACAGAGAAAGAGACTCCCGCAGATTAGCATTTATTGAAGCAATCTATATAGCAGAATTAAAACCAACCATGAACATACATAGTATAGACCTCCAGATTCTCCCATCCCACAAGCGGACATGACCTCACCTCTCCCAGTGATTCCTGATGACTACGCAGCAGCCAATCAGGATGATCGCTTCACACGACACCACCCAAACAATCAGAAATAAAATAGTATATAAACATCACACACACACACACACCCAAACAATTAGCCTGAAGATGGTCCACAGAGAAGACCGAATCGTTGCAACCTCATACTGACAGCTACTCAGCAAACTATCATTCCAACACCGTAAATTAGCAAGAGAAATTGAAGTTCTTAACAAAAAGATAAATAATGCAGAAACAGCAATATCATTTAATCTCGTCTGTCAACAAGGATATATATATATATATATATATATATATATATATATATATATATATATATAAAAATATATATATGTATATATATGTATATATTATATACATATATATATATATACACATATGTATATACATATACACACACACACACACACACACACACACACACACACACACACACACACACACACACACACACACACACACACACACACACACACACACACACACGACTTGGTGGCGCAGTTGGTAGAGCGATGAACTACTAGCGTGGTGGTGCCCGTAGTACTTGGTTCGAATCCTGCCCAGGACAGAAATTATTTTGGTACAGCTGCGCTTCGGGTCGTTACTCTGACTCTCGTGGGCAGGGAGTTGGGGGTGTGTGCGTGTGTAAAGTCATAGCATTACCCTTAGATCGGTCCTACGAGCTCTGAGCTCTCTTCTAGGAGGGAAATAGCTGTCGATCACGAGTCCAACACGTGATCCAAAGACCAAGTGAATACACACACACACACACACACACACACACACACACACACACACACACACACACACACACACACACACACACACACACACACACACACACATATATATATATGTATATATATATATATATGTATATATATACATATATATATATAAATATATATATATATATATATATATATATATATATATTTCATTACATGAAATGGCAAGGTTGTTGTGACAAAGCTTTTTGCCAATCTTCTTTCGTAAGGCGACTTTGCCTTCCATAGGCAGGAGTCTGAGTAATTCGCCGTATGCCATGAGATAGAAATAGGAATAGTCGAAAGCTAAAACGCGTTTTAGCACCTCCTGGTGCTTCTTCAGTGGCATTTGTAGTAATTCTGAATTCTGAATTCCTAGGAAAGACCACCCGCTTGTGCGAGATCGGTTTTTGTGGGAGGGGAAGAATGTCTGTAAGAAAATGAAAAGATAGTAGTGTATAAAAGAGGATTGCCACCGGGCGAATTAGCGAGCGATTTGGGGCAGTTTGTGGTCGTGGCTCGGGAGAAATTGACTAGGAACTTGGACGGTGGCGCCGACGCCGGGAGTAGGATTAGGATCACCAACGAAAGTTTAGAAAATAGTAGGAGGCGTAGTAGTAGAGAAAGGCCGAAAACGGAAAAATCTTTAGTGGGAGGTAAACTGAAATGAGAAGATGTAGTAGAAGAGAAAGTTAGAAAGGAAGCGAATTTTAGTCGAAGAAAAAGTAAGTGTAGATGTTTGTGCCTGGGTCGTGGCTATGTTCGTGAGAGGTGTGTGTGTGTATCTTACGGGAAGTGAATAGAGTTCATTTCCCGCGTGTAGTGCGCGTTCCTGATTAGCCCCAGGTAAGGCTTGATCTCTCCTGTTTTTCCCCAGGTTGAGTTTGAGTTGTGTATGCATGCAGCCTGTCAAATTATTGGGCTACATGCAATATTATTATTACTATTATTATTTCATCATTATTGCTATCACCAGTCAAAGCTGGTGAAAGGGGTGTATTATTAGTAGGTACGGTTATACACGTTTTATCGTGCACACCACACGTGGGACGGGCGCAGCTAACAGTCTGTACGGTGTGGTCTA
>NC_134783.1:14416310-14423810 GCF_046742065.1 Oratosquilla oratoria
TTGTGTCGGGAAAATAAAGTTTTTAAAGATTAATGGCGAATATTTTAACCACCAAAGATTTGCGGATGGCATTATTCTTATTTCAGAAAGAGCAGAAGACTTCCATCATATGCTGAGTGGTCTGAACAAGAAAAGTCTCAAAGTAGGTTTAAAAATGAATAAGAGTATAACGAAAGTAATGTTCAACACAAAGGTTCAAAGTAAAGATATTATAATTGATGGTGAGAGTCTTGAAGAATTTAAAGAGTATAATTATGTAGGACAGATGGTAGAAGTGACTAAAGTTCATGATAATGAAATAAAAGGGCTTATTGCAATTGGTTGGAAAGTGTTTGACAAGTAAAATAAAATCCTGGTAGGCTCTCTATCTCTATGTTTGAAACGTAAATTTTACGATCACTGCATTCTGCCAGCAATAATCTACGGGTGTGACACTAGGAAACTAACAAAGATGATGGAGACAAAACTAAGGAATTCACAGAAGAGAATGGGGAGATTAGTAATGGGAATAACGCTGAGAGACCGAGATTAAGTTCGATGAGAGAGCAGACTAGAACTAACGATATTGTGGAGGCAGTAAAACAGAGGAAATGGAATTGGGTAGGTAAGTTAGCGAGAACAACTGATGAGCAATGGAGCAAGTGTGTTACTGAATGGACGCCGCGAGATAGGAAGCGTGGAAAAGGGAGACGAGAGGGTGGATAGGCGAGATAGAGAAGTTTGCAGGAGTGATATGGTAGAGGTTGGCGTGGTTATGTGAATCATGGAATAATATGAAAAGTCACTTGTTCAGCAGCGGACTCAGGATGGCTGATATATATATATATATATATATATATATATATATATATATATATATATATATGTATGTATATATATGTATCTATATATATGTATATATATATAAATGTATATATATATGTATATATATATACATATATATATATATATATATATATATATATATACGAGAAATTTGCTAGTGGACAGCGACATTAATCAGTGGTCGAGCGGTGTAAGGCGGCAGTCATGGGGGCCTCTTGTCGTCATGTACAGCGCAGGTTCGAATCCTTGCGCGACGGTCATAAAATTATCTGATATATATATATATATATATATATATATATATATATATATTATGTATGTATGTATGTATATATATATATATTTCTTTTAGATGACATCTCTGCGTTTCTGGCGACAACAGAGAAAAACCACCACTTCGGTTAGACCATAAACGTCTTCGGCAGTCGGGTACAGATGTTTGGGCTCAGGTCCTCCTCGAGAACGATTGCCATTAACTCGGCAGCCTCCTCCTCTGCGGAGATCATTAGCGCGGGTATCTTCTTTGAAGGGGCTTAATGTCGCCCCAGTGAGGTCACTCTTGTCCCTCGCCAATCTATCGACGTCTGCCAATCTTTACTTCTCCGGATTTTTTTTTTTTTTTTTTTTTTTTCGGAGTTCCATGTTTTGGATAGGATATGTTTTTGGATGATTTTGTTTTGTTGAATATTTTGATTCTTTTTCTATTTCGGTTTTTATTTTTATCTTTTGGAAAGTATTTCTTTTTTTATGATTTTTGTTTTGTTGAATGTTTTGGTAATGTTTTGCGATTTATATTATGCGGTAAAATATTTTGCATTTTTTTATATGAATTTTTAGAATTAGGTGCTTCGGAAATTATTTGTATCTATCGATTTCAGCTCCAACTTTTCATATGCGAATTTTTGGAGTTTTAGACTATAAAGGAATATATCTACTGTGTTAATTTTTAGATATGTATTTAAAAAAATCTCTCCTATGATAATTTCCATGGTTGAATGTTTAGAGGAAAAAGTTGTCTTGTTGATTATTTTGCAAATATATTCTTATTTATCAAATTCTATTGAATGTTTCCCATTGCGTCTTTTTCTGTGTTTGATATTTTTGGGAAAAAGAAATTGTCTTAACATTTATAATCCATATTCTAGGAAATAATTTTGTGATCAATTTTACAATTGAATATTATTGAAAATATATGCCTTCTTATCATTTATGCTTTTAATTTTTTTTTTAATTTTCATCTGATAAATTTGTTCTATTTATTTATTTATTTATTTATTTATTTACTTATTTTTTATTTTATTTTTATTTATTTATTTATTTGTTTATTTATTTATTTATTTATTTATTTATTTATTTATTTATTTATTTATTTATTTATTTATTCATTTATTTATTTATTTATTTATTTATTTATTTATTTATTTATTTATTTATTTATTTATTTATTTATTTATTTATTTATTTATTTATTTATTTATTTATTTATTTGTTTGTTTGTTTATTTATTTATTTTATCTTTGGCTCTTTTCATGTTGCAGTCACAAATTGCTTCATCTAAAACTATCACTAATCAGCGTCTCTGAATGCATTCTAAAAAAAAAAAACAGCAATACTAAAAAATAAATAGATAAATAGAAAAATATGGGGTATTGGCTGTATGTTGTTGTGGCAGAGTAGCATGCAGTTGATACTTTAGGGTCTATATGGGGCGCCCCTACGGACCAGAGTCACATATTATTTTGTCTGTGATAGAGGAGGACTCTGCTCACAGAGAACTGATGAAACTTTTATTATACTGCTACTGTCCCTCTGTTATACTGTCCCCTAACCCCTTGTTGCTGTCCTGTACTTTTTCTCTGAATTTCGTTTCTTTGTTTCGCCGACCCTGTGGTGGGGGAAAAAGAATGCTGTCACCAAGTATTCCCACTTGGATCGTAAGAGGCGAGAAAAACGGGACGGGGGTTAGGACCAGGCATCCTTCTCCCTGTAGCCCCACAGGGGACATTCCCAAAAAAGTAAAGGCATAAAAGGGTCTAATGTGCGTAGATGTGGTACAGATGAGAGTAAGAGAGAAGAGATATGTAGTATTTTTGTGAGAAGAAAGGTGAATGTGTTGGCTTTGAGTGAAACTAAGTTGAGAGGGAAAGGCGATTGTGAGTTTGGGAGTGTAGTTGGGAGGTTCTCAGGAGTTTAGAGAGGCCGAGGGAGAGAGGGAGTGGCTATACTAGGAAGTGAAGAGATAAGTAAACGTGTAGTCGAGTGGAAGGAGGTTTCTTTAAGGATAATGTGGATGAATGTGAAACTGGGAAAAGAAGATGTGTTTTTTTTTAAGTGCATATGGGCCCGGTAGTGAGAAGAGTGTAGAAGAAAGGGAGGCTTTTTAGATAGATTTAAATGAGTGCATAGAGATATTAGGGAGGAATGTCAATGTAGTAGTATTGGGAGACCTTAATGCTAGGGTAGGACATTAACCAAGTGACTAAGTGGTTGGGAAATGTGGAGTTCCAGGAAAAAATCGTAGTGGAGAGTTGATGGTGAAGATGTGTCTGGAAAGAGAGTTGATGATAGCAAATACAGTGTTTCGGAAGAAAGTCAAGCATAAGTACACATGGGAGAGGGTGGTGGATGGAAGGGTGGCAGATAGAGCTTTAATGGACTATGTAGTAGTAGATAGGAGTATAATAGGAAGAGTTAAGGATATACATGTGCTAAGGGGAGAGAGTGGGGGAATATCAGATAATTTTTTGATGGAAGGTAAGTTGAGAGTGGAGGATAGATGGAGAAAGTGGAAAAGGACAAAAGGTAGGGAGGTGCTTGGAGTGAACTCTTTAAAGGAAAAAGAAAAGGAGAAGGAGTACCAGAAAAAGCTGAGAGAGGTATGGGAGGGAGTGAAGGATAGAGTAGAACTAGGAGTGGAGGAGGAATGGGGATGGTTCAAGGAGGGAGTCACAAGGTGTGCAAAGATGATGTGTGGAACAAGAAGGACGGGGGGAAGTAGAAGGAAGAGTAGTAAATTTTGGGATGAGGAAACAAAGAAGGTTGTAGGAGAGAAGAAGCAAGCTTTCACAGATTGGTTACACAATAGGACGAGGGAGTCATATAAGAGGTACAAAGAAAAGAGAAGAGAAGCAAAGCACAAGGTAAAGGAGGCAAAGAGGAAAGCAGATGTGAAATAGGGTAAGAGTATGACAGAAAATTTTGTAAGTAATAAAAAGATGCTTTGGAAAGAAATTAAGAGATGAAGAGGAGGCGAATCAAGTAGAGAAGAAAAAGTAAATGGTGCAGATGGAGATATAATAATGGAAGAGAAGGCAGTAAGGGGAAGGTGGACAGAGTATTTTGGGGAGTTGCTAAATGTCAAGGAGAATAAGGATGGAAAGATAGTTATAGTGCGAAATGCTAAGAAAATGAGGTTGATGGGAGATAGGGTGGATGAAATAGTATTAGGATGGTTTGGACACATGGAAAGAATGAGTGAAGACTAGTAAAAGAGGTATGGAAGGCAGATGTGGAGGGAGTGAACATGAGGGGGCGACCTAGGATGAGGTGGACGGATGGGGTGAAAGGGGCTTTGGGGAAGAGGGGAATGTCTGTTGAGGAAGGACGGGAGAGGACAGAAGACAGGGGTGAACGGAGAATGGTTGTATATAGATGTTGTTGTGATGCATGAGGTGGAATGGGTGGGGGGATGGGGGGTGAGGTAGTATGTGCGAGAAAAAATTGACGCAGCCCGAAGGGATTTCTTCCCGTCTTCTCCTTTTCTGCATGAGGGGATGGAGAGGAGGGGTCGCGAATTGAATGAAGCGACTTTGCTGTGGATGTGCTGTGTCTTGTGACACTGCCTCTGACCCAGGGCAGTGGGCAAGATACAGGGATGACCCGTCATCCGGGAGGTGCCAAGATAAGAGGGAGGGTAGAGGGTGGAGGAGAATGGAGTGTATTAGGTATGGAATGGGTGGGAATGTTTTTCATGCCTTTTTCTTTTTTGCTACCTCCCTTATAAAGGGGAAAAACACACACATATATATATATATATATATATATATATATATATATATATATATATATATATATATATATATATATATATATTTATGATTCCAATTGAAAAGAATATAAATAAAAAAAAGATAAAGTAAAGTAGAATGAAATAAAATTAGATAATTTATAATATGACGAGCAACGGACTGCGCCCGAACCCGCTACGTGGGGTTTCGGCCCTCGGGACGATCTCGCTTCGCTTGCAGCCAATCAGTCGTCTCCAGTGCCATGACGTCACCGCTGTCGGCCAACCAATCGTGTCTGTTGCCGTGACGTCACCACTCTTGGCTAATCAGTCGTCTCCGTTGCCGTGACGTCACCACTCAGCCAATCAGGGGCAAGAGAGGACATGTCCCCTATAGGGATCTCCGGCGGAAACGGCAGATATGACATTTTATATTTGGTATTAGATAAAACAAAAGTAAATATAATGAATTAAAATAGAAATTGAATAAATTAAAGAAAATATAACGTAAAATAGGGGAGAGAAATCCAAGCATATCCCCTACTATATGTCACGCTGTTAGAAGTCAATATCTTCCCCACCAGCTTTCTCAAAACGATTAACCTAAGAGCCTTCTTGAGCTATTCTCCATTAATGTTTTCTTTTTTCTTCGTCCAATTAAAGAATACACCATCACCACGGTTCAGCGTGGATAAAAAGTCTTGTCGCCTTTTCAAAAAGACTCGGACGGGAAAGATAAGAGTCATCGTTCATGAGCGAATTTCTTTGAAACTTGTGACAACAATTAATTGGGCGAGTATACAGCCTTTATCTAGTTGCGAGAAATGATGCCATCCTTGGCTCTTCCATTACTGTCTCCTCCTTCCCCATCAACTTCAGTTTCTGAAAGGACGTTTTAGCCTGAACCTGAGACTGACTGTCCTTCACTATACACCACTATTTCGTACTATCCACACCATCGTTGTCATCCTACCACCGACCCCAAATGCCCCTAACCATTCCCTTTATTCTCACACTATCCTATCACAATCCCACCACTGTCTTCACTATTTTCTACCATCGCACACCATCATGCACTACCACATCACCATTATCTGACAAGTCCTTACCATCCATCACAATTCCCATCACTATTTTACATTATTTCATACTATTTCCCACGATTAAGCCACCATTCATCTGCCACCCGACACAATCACACACTATTCTCCATTTCATCGATCACACACCATCTCACTACAATTTTCAATCAGTCCAACACCATCTCTCATAATTTTATCACCATCTTCATTATTCGTCTTCGACATACCACTTTTCCACCAATATTCCTAATATTCTACCTAACCTTCTACCATTATGCAAAATTCCTTAATTATTCTCTACCATTCCTTATAATATCACCATCACCCTTCATAATTCCCAGCCTTCCACTGCTATCCTCTGCCATTCTTCAGCATTCCATTACCATATTCTACCATTTTCTAAGATTCCACTACTATCATCTACCATAACCCAGCATTCTTTCATCATCTTTCACAATTTCCTAACATTCCACGACTATCATCTACAATTTCCCAGAATTATATCAACATCTATCATTTCCTATCATTCCACCATTCTCCTCCACCATTCCTTAATATTTCACCAATCACTCTCCATTGTTCTCTTTCGCCCTCCTATCTTCCCGACACCATCCCTATCCTCAAACAACCCACCTCTCACTCTCTCACTCCCCCTTCCTCGCTTCTTTTGGCATCTCCATTTTTCCATGACGTTCTGAAAGTTAGCCAACTTCTGCAACGCCTTTTCCCACACCCCGTGTTCCCTCCATCAACATTTACTCCTTGTTTCCACCCCCTTTCCTTTTTTACAAATCTTCTTTCCTTTTTCTTTTACTTATTTTTCCTTTGAAGGTGTTTCCGTTTATTTATTTTCCATATGTGTCGTATTCTCCTCTTGTTCTTATATATATTTTTTTCTTCTATTTTTCTGTCTCTCTTTGATACTTTGATTTTATTGTATATTTAGGTTTTCTTTCAATTATCTATTCAATTGCTCATTTATATATCTATCTATCTTTATTCTAATTTAGTATGTTTTTTATTCTTTACTCACATTATTTCTAAATACGTCTTTTTTACACAAAGAAATTTCTTGTGTTTATCTTCATTTTTTATTTCCATTCCTTCTCGTTTTTTTTTTATCGTCCTTTCAGACGTGTTTTCATTCCTCTTTTCTTTACTTTTCATTTTGATTTTTTGTTGTATACTCGTTTCCACATTCTGCTTGGACAAGTGTTGTCCACACCATCTCTGTTTTCCATTCATCGTATTTTTCAAATTGTTTTATTTCATTTACTTCTCGTGTTTTTCTTTGGTGTTCGTTATATTTTGTTCATTTCTAATTCACATTTTGAGGTTTTTACTTAGCTTGAGTGCTCTTCCATTATTCACAAAATATGTGTGCACACTTATATACGCACATGCACACGAATACACACACACTTACACACGCAAACACACACACACACACACACACATACACACACACACACACACAAACACAAACACACACACACACACACACACACACACACACACACACACACACACACACACACACACACACACACACACACACACACACACACACACACACACACACACACA
>NC_134783.1:14436310-14443810 GCF_046742065.1 Oratosquilla oratoria
CTCCTCATCCTACATCTTGGCTCTGTTGAATGACTTCATCCGTTCTTCTTCTCCTCTCCTTCCCTCTTTCCTTCTGTCCCTTCCTTTCATTCTCTCATTTGAATTCCTTGGTTCCTGCCCGTCCTTTCTTCTTCTTCTCGTCTCACACCTCTCTCCCTTTATCTCCTTCTCTCTCTACTGCTCTCATTTACTCTCTTTTCATCTCTCTAATCACGTCTTTTTCTCTTCTTCAAAATGTGATTCTCATCCTCCTTTTCTCCGCCATACATTCTTTGTTGTCCCGCTTTCTGTGATTTTTTTTATTCGTCTTTTTCTTTTGTTTTTATTTCCTTCATAATGTTATATTCTTATTTCAATTACATCTTTGTTTCATGTTCCTTCCTCCTTTATGACTTGCCCCTTTATTTCAATCACATACTTTCATTTTTTTTTTGGGGGGGGGAATGACCTGCATGTTCTTTGTAATGAATTACAATGAAATATCATTCGGACTGAATACCTTTTAATCTGTAACAACCTGAATACCTAACCAGTGGAACAAACAAGAAGGTAAACAAGAAAGCCATCCAATATTCAAAGGATTTCACAAAGTACCTGAGAACAAAACCAATATACTCATTTTGTTTATCTTGTTGAATCTTTTAACATCAAAATGCTACTTCGTGTGATTGCTTTTGAGGGAAGTTCAATCCATACATTGAATACGAGGTTGCGCATGTTGTCTCTTTCTTTTTGTAAATCACATATACTGAGAAAGAGAGGGAGAAAGAAAGAAAGAGAGAGAGAGAGAGAGAGAGAGAGAGAGAGAGAGAGAGAGAGAGAGAGAGAGAGAGAGAGAGAGAGAGAGAGAAAGAGAGAGAGAGAGAGAGAGAGAGAGAGAAGCACACAGAAAGAGAAACAAAGAGCAATAGAGATAGAGATAGGAAGAGAGAAGAGGGAGAGAGAGAAACACACAGAAAGAGAGACAAATATATATATATATATATATATATATATATATATATATATATATATATATATATATATATATATATATATATATATATATATATATTTTTAGAGAGAGAGAGAGAGAGAGAGAGAGAGAGAGAGAGAGAGACTGACAGACAGACAGACAGACAGATAGACAGACCAAAACAGAGTATTATAGCAGGCACAAGTATATCATGTGTCCTTTACATGATTATATGTTTTTCCGATATTTCGTATTATTTTCGTAATTCTTTCCTATAAGCTTACCCTTTCTCTCACTCCATGGGAACAACGAATGTCAGATTTGAACGATCGCTGTTGATAGATGGTGGAATGGTGAGTGGTTGTTCTCTCAGCTGAATAAAGTCGCCTGACGGCACCTAACCAACAAAAGCTACCAAGAGGAAAATCCCAGTCTGAATGGAATCGGCTGATCAAAGCCAAAAAAAAAAAAAAATAGCAAGAACAGCGATGTTCTCCAAAACTCTTCAAGTTTTTCACCCATATTAAATCTTCAGATTGGCATTGAAAAAAAAAAAGAATAATCTTGATACTTCTTCACTCTCTTATCTATCTTCATACCCTCATCCTATCCTTCTTCTTTATCTCTTCCATATTGTTATCTCCTGCTCTGTCCACTTCGCTATCTTCACAGCTCACCTGTTTAGGCTTTCTCTTGTCACCGAAACCGTATGTTAACCCCAAGGCCGTTTTCTCTCGACATGCTTCTTACCTCCTCTCTTCCCTCCTTCATACATGTCCCCCTCCATCTGTCTTTGCTGCGTTTTTTTTTATTCTATATAATTATATCTTATATGCATTTTATTTAATTAAATTTTGCTTATCTTTTGTTTTATTGTACTTTATTTCATTTATATTTTTATTTTTATTTTTTGTGTTTTTATATTTTGTTCTACTGTAATATATTTCATTCTATTCTATTATTTTTCTTTCCTCTCCACTGCCATTTAATCATTTTATATATCACTACATATCACCCATTACTTTATTTCATTTATATTTTTATTCTAATTTTTTATGTTTTTATATGTTGTTCTACTGTAATCTATTTCATTCTATTCCATCATTTTTCTTTCCTCTCCACAGCGATTTAATCCTTTTATATATCACTACATATCATCCATTCTACTCCTTAGGCCACTATGGTGAGATGATTCGAACACTGCACCGACAGGTTCTACGAAGAACCGTTAAGACACACTTTGTCACTTTGTCTCATCTTCTCATCTCTTTAGTTTCTTTCAATACAGCTTTCTCAAAGCGGCTCTCTTACCTCTCTCACTACTTCTTATCTTTTCCCGTATGCCTCTCCCTCTGTCTCCTATCTGTTATCTCTTCCTTTGAACTCTCGGCTATCGGCTTCACGATCTGCCGCCTCCTTCTCTTATCACAAGGACGTTATCGTTGTCTGAAATATATTTTCTCACAAAAACATGCTTGCTTCTTCGTTCAGTTTCTCCTTTCGCTGTCTCTCTCCCCCTCTTACTTTTCTCTCTTAGACATCCTTCTTCGTTCTCCTCAAATAATTTTCTCATTACCGCTATGTCTTTCCTCCTGCTTCTGCTTGTCATCGTCTCTTTCTCTATCTTCATTTCCTTTTTCTCATTTTTTTCTAACTCCTCTACTTCCACCTATTTTCTCCCCTTCTTCTTCTTCTCTTTCTTATCCTTTTAACTTTTTTCTATTTTCATAATCTATTCCTTCTTTTTCTTATTCATTCGATATATATATACACATATATATATATATATATGTATATATATATATATATATATATATATATATATATATATATATATATATATATATATATATATATATATTTCGTTTTTCTTCTTCAGCCTCTACCTTTACCTTACCTTTCCTTCTTCGTTCTCTCACTCTCTTTTTCTTTCTTCACATTCTTCATCTCCTTTTCCTTCTCTTCATCTTCTCAATCTCCTGTTCCTCTCCTTCTTGTTCTTCCTCCTTCATTATTTCTCTCCCTTTACCTTTCCTTTTCTTTTATTCTCTCCATATCCTTTTTCCTCTCGTTCACAATCTTCATCGCCACTTCTTTCTTCTTTAAACTCTCCTCCTTTTCGTCCTCTTTCTTCTTTTCTTTCTTCTTTGTCTTCCTTTCGTCGTCTTCCTATTCTTTTCCTTCTTCTTTGCATTCCTTTCGCCGTCTTCTTATTCTTTTCCTTCTTCTTTTCTTTCCCTTCACCCTCTACATCTCCTTTTCCTTCTCTTTCTTATTTTTCTTCTACTCCCTTCCCCTTCACCTTTTCCGTATTGTTTTTTTTCCGTCCTTTATACACTCTACCTCTCCTTTTCCTTCTTTTTTTCTCCTTCTTTCCCTTTTCCTTTCGCTTCCCCTTCTCCTTGCCCTTCTGTCTCTTTGCCCTCTCCTTCTTCTTTTGTTTGTCCTTCCTCTGTTCCTTCTTCGTTCCCTTCTTCTCCCTCCACCTTTTCTTCCACTTTTTTCCTCCTTTCCATTCTTTGCTTTTCCTTTTCCTTGTCCTTCTGTTCCTTTCCCTACACATTCTCCCTTTCTTTTTGGTTTTCTTTTGTCTGTTCTTTCTTCTTTTCCTTTCCCCTTCATCCTCTCCCTCTCCTTTTCCTTTTCATTCTTCTTTTCCTCCTTATTTCCCTCCTCCTTTTACTTCTCCTCCTTGTCCGTCCTCTGTTCCCTCTCCCTCTCTATTTCCTTCTCCATTTTATTTTTCTTCTTCTTTCCCCTTCTCCTTCTTCTCCTTCTCCTTCTTCGTCTCTACCTTCTTGCCTCCTTTTACCCTCCCCCCTCTCTGTATATGCGAGGACCCTTTCACTTATGATTCAATTGGTTTCCTTTTCACCTCTGACATATTATGTTCTTGGCCTCTTCCTCCCCATGTCTTGTTCCTTGCCCTAGTCCAATATTGCATCTTGCATATTCTGAGCCTGATTACAATGTTATTATTACAATTTTGGGCTTAGCTGGTACTTTAATTTTCCTTTCCAGCTTAGAATAACCACTCATATTTCTAACGTTATCAACATACGAGAATCTCAGTGTGGAGCAAGAAGCAGATTACTTACTTATCTTTTTATCTTTTTATTTATTCATTAATTTATTTATTTATTTATTTATTTGTTTATTTATTTATTTATTTATTTATTTATTTATTTATTTATTTATTTATTTATTTATTTATTTATTTATTTATTTATTTATTTATTTATTTATTTATTTATCTATTTATTTATCTATTTATTTATTTATTTGTGTCCATATTTTTATTTCTATTTGTTATTTATCTATTCATTTATCTATTCATTTGTTTATACATTTATTTACCTATCTATTCATTTAATATTTATTTATCTATTTATCTATAACCATTTATGTATTTCTTTAGTAATCTGTTTTTATTTATTCAGAGCCCATGAGAAAGGCAATGTCACTCTTTTTTTAGATTATCCTGATCATGGTCACTAGTTTCAGGCTATGCGGCCTCATTTTATATCCTACAAATGCTCTGATTTACATCACTGTTCTGATTTTGTATCCTAAAAATAATTTAATCTCCATCATTTATATATATATATATGTATATATATATATATATATATATATATATATATATATATATATATATATATATATGTATATGTATATACGTACGTAAATTTATATATATTGTATATATATATATACACACACACACACATATATATATATATATATATATATATATATATATATATATATATATATATATATATATATAGATATATTCAACAAGAACCCACTGTGCTGGATAAGAAGAAATTAAATAGATGATATCCATATATTTCGATCACGGACTGTGATCCTCTTCAGTGGAATACAGAGTAGTGGAGCGAAGGGCATGTCTTATATAGAAAGAAAGTAGAAGGAACATGGGTAGGACTCAGGTAGCGTCTAATGCTTTGTGGGGCAAGTCACCCGCCTTCACCAAAGATGGTGATAATTTATTGACTGTCCAGGTAGTAATGCAGTCTGGTGACCATTGTCCAGTTCAAATATTAAAATTAGGAAATTTATTTATCAAGGAGGTTTCTATTATTTTCCTTTTAAAACTGCACTTTGATTTTTTTTTTGCCTCGTTCCAATCCATACGATGGCCTTCCTTGTCTACCCATGTTCCTTCTACTTTCTCTGTATATAAGACATGCCTTTCGCTCCACTACTCTGTATTCCACTGAAGAGGATCGCAGTCCGTGATCGAAATATATGGATATAATCTATTTCATTTCTTCTTATCCAACACAGTGGGTTCTTGTTGAATTTTACGAATGTGTTACGACATTACTTTGAAGTTATATATATATATACATATATATATATACATATAAATATATATATATATATATATATATATATATATATATTCCTATTGAATGCTAAAGCACAAGTGGCGTCAATGATTTTAAGAGAACATTTCTCTAACTCTCTGTATTTCCTTTTCTCTTCTTACGTCGGCCATACCCTCACGACCTTAAGAAGACGACTGCAGGCTCACCGTAACAACGGAGCCATCCACCAACATTTTGTCGATGCCCACGATAAAAAGCCGCCCCTAGTAGGGACACAACAATCATCCACCATGATAACAATTATGGAAGTTTAGTTGTAGCTAAGGCAGTGAGCATCGCTTTACAAAAGCCTATCTTAAATGTACAGATTTCATCTGATTATGTCCTCCCCTCCAATAGAAAATACAGACCGTCACCACGGGACAAAAACCCACATGGGGATAGTGTCCAGACTTCCGGGACGTAATTCCACATCGGGAAGCTGTCCCAGTTACCCTATCCGTCTCGGTAGGGTAGACAGATTCCCACCTTACGAGTGACCTCTCCCTGCCGTTTTTACTCGGCCTTATATACCCATGTTTGTATTGATGTATTGTATTACCCTGAAGATGACCATTTGTAATGGTTGAAACAGCTGTCGGTAAAATGAATCAACATTCTGAAGCCTTTTACTATTTCCTTCAGAGTTTGAAATATGAAGAGAAAAGGAAATACAGAGAGTTAGAGAAATGTTCTCTTAAAATCATTGACGCCACTTGTGCTTTAGCATTTAATAGGAATTGTTTACGAGAAAGACTTTGCCCAAAACATTTATTTTACATGTATATATATATATATATATATATATATATATATATATATATATATATATATATATATATATACACGTCCATATATCTATTCCTCATTTGGGAATGGATGCTAAGAGGAGACTATATGAAGGACTGATTGTGCCAACAGCACTGTATGGGGCAGAAACATGGAACATAAGAGAGGAAGAGAGAAGGAGTTTGAATGTGTTTGAGATGAGGTGTCTGAGAAGTATGATGGGGGTTACTAGGCTAGATAGAGTGAGAAATGAGGAGGTGAGTAGGAGAACGGGGGTGGAAAGGGAGTTGGGAGATAGGGTTGATGAAAGAGTATTAGGATAGTTTGGACACATGGAAAGAATGAGTGAAGAAAGACTAGTAAAAGAGGTATGGAAGGCAGATGTGGGGGGAGTGAACATGAGGGGGCATCCTAGGATGAGATGGATGGTTGGGGTGAAGGGGGCTTTGGGGAAGAGGGGAATGTCTGTTGAGGAATGATGGGAGAGGACAGAAGACAGGGGTGAATGGAGAATGGTTCAATATGGATGATGTGATGCATGAAGTGGGATGGGGGCTGAGGTATTATGTGTGAGAAAAATTTGACGCAGTCCGAAGGGATTTCTCCCTGTCTTCTCTTTTTCTGCATGGGGGGATGGAGAGGTGGATGTGCTGTGTCTTGCAACACTGCTTCTGACCCAGGGCAGTGGACAAGGTGCAGGGATACCAGTCATCCAGGAGGTGCCAAGAAAAGAGGGAGGGTGGAGGGGAGTGGAGTGTATTCAGGGATGGAATAGGTGGGAATGATTTTATGACTTTTATTTTTGGCTACCTCCCTTGTAAGGGGAAAAAGCCTTGGTATATGTATGTACATATATCTATACATATTGTGTATATATATATATATATATATATCTATATATGTATATACATATATATGTATATATATATATATACATATATATGTATATATGTATATGAATATATATGTGCATATATATATGTATATATATATATATATATATATATAATATATATATATATATATATGTGTGTGTGTGTGTGTGTGTGTGTGTGTGTGTGTGTGTGTGTGTGTGTATGTAATCATATTGAAAGAAACATTACTTTTTACCTCTGTTATGATTTGTTTCCTACAAATACTTTCACTTCCATCACTTTTATGCTTGTCTTTCTAATTTTAAAGAACTACGACTTTTAACTTTGTTCTGATTTTGCATCTCACAAATACTTTAATCCTCATAATTTTTATAAATTTTTTCTTGTAATTTTAAAGAACAACGTTTTTCCATATCTATTCCGATAAACTGTAAAGCAGTGGTTCTTAACCCCTGGGTCGCGACCCAAATTTGGGTCGCCAAGC
>NC_134783.1:14451310-14453810 GCF_046742065.1 Oratosquilla oratoria
TTTCCTTCATGTTTGTTTACAGAAAAGTTGTCCTGCTTCGTCCCCGTTCTCTGTCGCTGACTGATATAGGTCATCGCTATGATGAGGTTTCTTTCTTTCAAAAGGCGACGTTTTTTTTCTTGGGGGGGGAGGGAGGGTGAACACTAGATGCACATGTCTATTGTTCATTTCCTTCTCTAGCTCTGACTAATGTATGTTATCACTTTGACTCACTCTCTCCTTTTCGACAATAACAAGATTTTTTTTTGCAAAATTGGATTAAAAAAAATATGAAGAAACCTTCCCTAAGTTATAAATAGAACATCTGAATTTTATTAGGCTCTTGTGAATTTCATTAGGTCCTTGTGAAATAGATACTTTGATTCATCTTGATTAAGATCTCGCGTAAAGTTCAATACAGTACGATACAATAAAATACAATACAATACAATACAATACAATACAATACAATACAATACAATACAATACAATACAATACAATACAATACAATACAATACAATACAATACAATACAATACAATACAATACAATACAATACAATACAATACAATATAATACGATACAATATAATACAATGCACTATAATAAATACAATACAATTCAATAATATAATATGATATAATATAATATAATATAATATAATGTAATATAATATAATATTAGTATAATATAATATAATATAATATAATATAATATAATATAATATAATATAATATAATATAATATAATATGATATAATATAATATAATATAATGTAATATAATATAATATGATACAATATAATATAACATAATATAATACAGTACAAAGGAGAATGACGAAAATAAAGCTATATAAATCGTTAGTTCGTCCACATTTGGAATATGCTGTTTCCGTATGGTCACCGAATCTCATTAAAGACATTGACAGACTGGAAAAAGTACAACGGCGAGCCACAAAACTGATTCCAAATATCAAAAATAAATCATACAAAAATCGACTAAAATATATGAATCTGTTTTCCCTAAAAAAGCGTAGACTCAGAGGTGACTTGATACAGGTCTTTAAAATTCTAAAGGGAATTGACAACATCAAAAGTGACAAAATTTTTACATTGAATGAGAATCAGACAAGAAACAATGGTCTCAAACTGTCCGGAAATAGATTCAATTTGGAAGTAGGTAGAAACAACTTTGCCAACCGTGTAGTTAATGAATGGAATAAACTTCCTGCACAGGTAGTGCAATGTAGCTCAGTTCGAAGCTTTAAGAATCATTTAGATAAATACCTAAGTAAGATGCTGTAATGATTATAATTTATCTTATATTATTTGTTTTTGTTTTGTTATCATTTGTCTGTCTGATTTTCATTTATTATTAGTTATATGTCAATTTATTATTATTTACTATTTACCTGTTTGTTTATTATTTAACTATACCTATGCATTTATTTATGTATTTTATTCGTTATTTACATTATCATAGTTTTTATTTATTATTTTATTATTAATATGATTTTTTTTTTCGCATCCGACCTAGATATGGATCAAAAGGTCTCCTGTCGGCATGCTCCGCCTTTGTAACTCTTTGTAATTATACAAGGACATAGAAATTTACCTTACGAAGACAGGCTTCGGGACTTTCACTTACACTCTGGAAAGACGAAGAGTGCGGGGGTGATCTAATAGAGGTATACAAATGGGTCAAGAGCTTTAACAATGGCGATGCAGGGAAGGTCATCATATTAAGACAGCACGGCAGGACTCGTAGTATTTACTCTAGATTGGACAAATCTAGGTTAAAGAAGGAAATAGACAAGAACTGGTTTACCCACAGAGATCTTAACAAATGGAATAGACTTAGCAACTATGTAGTGATCGCTGAAACAATCGGTTGTTTAAAGAGAAGATTGAATGACAGGTGTAAGCTTAATGGCCTCTTGCAGTGTTCTCCATTCTTACGTTCTTATTCCCTATGTCAAGCTATCTCATTGATCCCTGTTGTACTCCCTTGTTAATAAGAAATTATAAGTAAACGAATAACATGATTCTAGTAAAAACTTGGAAGAGAATATCCATAAATATCTATATAACATTCAAAAATCGCGTCTTAAGCCACGTCTACACTTGTTGCATTTCCACGTATCGTATCATCTTTGCGTACCACCTAGTGATATAATGCGGTGCCACAGGGTATTGTACCCACTTGGAAATGCAACAAGTGTGGACGCGGCTTAAGAATGAACGACTGCATTTTAGTAGTTTATTGACTATACTAGATTAATCTAATGATATTAACCTTGTCAGTTTGATTCCAAACATTCTAGAGAGACGTCTAGATAATTTTTGGTTAATACTTAAAGTTGAGCGATGGAGAATCCATTTTCTCATTAACAGAAGCATTAACATTAACGTTATTACTAAAAGATATTAACCAAACGATACCCCTATAACAAGCTCTTCATATATAATTAATAATTACACAAGTAAACCTTGATTTAGAATTTATTCATAATAGATATA
>NC_134783.1:14468810-14471310 GCF_046742065.1 Oratosquilla oratoria
CTAGCGAAAGATTACTTCAACATTTAAATCTGCAGAAAGAACATTGAGTATTGTTTTTTAGGTTAATGCTTAACTGGTGAATAAACACATTACAATTTGAACCATTTGATATCCATCGCGGTACCACTGTATACTTAATTAATATCAATGTCTTACCATTCTATATTCTGTGTCAGATTAATGGGGTACGGGTCGATGGTCTGATGACTCTTAGGGTAAGAGGAAAAAGGATGAGATCCTCTAGGTTAGAGGAACCGCCCTATCGAGACGCCTCCCCTACGGCGCTGTTGAAGAGTCCACGATAAAACACAATGGCCAGCCATTTGATTCATATAATAATATGCTCAAGAAAATTCAATATATACAAAGATATGAGAAAAGTACGCTAATTTTACCTCTAAAACGCTAAGGAAAGTTTGGCAACATTTTCGGGTGTCCCGATTTTAAGACAACTTGTCGAAGTGGAAAAGGATCGACTCAGAGGTTTTTCATTTCTCAAAGTAGGTACTTTGCATGTACTCCAAAGGCCGTGTTCGAGTTGCCTAGGCAGAGATTGGCCTCAGGCAGTCTTTTTTTGGTCCCTTGCTTGACCTTATTTGGAAATTTATCCATAACTGGGCCTTCTTAATGTACTCTAGTGTCCCATTATATTCCCCATGTGATATATTGAGGGAAAAATAAAATATTGTTTATATTTTTAGGCTTAGCCCAGACACTAATTAATGGTTTTAGAAAATGACAATAACAATAGTGGTAACGTAAACAATGATAACAATAATAAAAGCCATGTGAACCACAACAATCATGATAATAGTAAAACATATAATATTGGAGTAATAACAAAAACATTCTGCAGGTAAAACGAAATTACCACGAATGTTAACGATGAAGACAACAATAATAATGTTCAAGAAAAAAGCTCAAGTGCAACTCGCGCTGACACACGGCCAGTTCATGTAAAAATTTGTGATTGAAAACAAACTGGCGAATTGTTTTCATTGTGTTTTGCATGTGTTCAAATACATTGAAATTCTTTAAATTGTAGTACTTGTAGCTTCTGTGGGTTGTCTGTTTGATTCATTTTCATATAAATATATATATATATATATATACATATATATATATATATATATATACACACATATATATGTACATATATATATATATATATATATATATATATATATATATATATATATACGAGAAATTCGCTAGTGGACAGCGACATTAATCAGATAATTTTATGACCGTCGCGCAAGGACTCGAACCTGCGCTGTACATGACGACAAGAGGCCCCCATGACTGCCGCCTTACACCGCTCGACCATCAGTGGTCAAGCGGTGTAAGGCGGCAGTCATGGAGGGCTCTTGTCGTCATGTACAGCGCAGGTTCGAGTCCTTGCGCGACGGTCATAAAATTATCTGATATATATATACATATATATGTATATATATATGTGTATATATATATGAATATATGTATATATGAATATATGTATATATAAATATATATATATATATGTATATATGAATATATGTATATGTATAACTATATAAATGTGTGTATATATATATATATATATATATATATATATATATATACAAACACATATACATAAGAAGAGATTGTATGAAGGAGTGATTGTGCCGACAGCACTGTATGTGGCAGAAACTTGGACCATAAGAGAGGAAGAGAAAATGAACTTCAATGTGTCTGAGGCCTGAGAAGTATGATGGGGGTAACTACTAATTATTTCAGCGGCTTTGACCAATCGTTT
This sequence comes from Oratosquilla oratoria, assembly GCF_046742065.1. Taxonomy (NCBI): domain Eukaryota; kingdom Metazoa; phylum Arthropoda; class Malacostraca; order Stomatopoda; family Squillidae; genus Oratosquilla; species Oratosquilla oratoria. The sequence goes on from NC_134783.1 coordinate 14,470,588, forward strand.
TTTGCTCATATTTCCGAAATAACCATTCACATCAGCATGATATATTAGGGGCAACGGGTCTCCTAGGTCAGCTGACTGTGGTAGGGTGCGTTGTCAAACACCAGCACCGATGGCTCAACGAGCGCCGGCAAAAGCTGTGATGCCAGCCAGCGAATGAATAGGGCGCTGTTCATTTCACCATGGTAGTCTCCTGTTTTGTTCTTGGTAGGGTAGCACAGAAATGATTCGTCAATGAACTCCTTATCTGTGCCACCTGCTACTACCACAGTGGGATGGGATACACGAGGTAGTTTGTGATGACGTCACAACTTCACTTGTTCGATTTACTTCACGGGTGTCGGCTACGACACACTTAATATCAAGAGTGAACGCCGTAATTAAATACACTTGTGAATGCACTATAACGTGCTAATATATTATGCTGATGTGAATGGTTATTTCGGAAATATGGGCGAAAAACGATGGGTCAAAGCCGCTGAAATACTTAGTAGGCTAGATAGGGTGAGAAAGGAGGAGGTGAGGAGGGGAACAGGGGTGGAAAGGGAGTTGGGAGATAAGGTTGATGATAGAGTATTGGGATGATTTGGACACATGGAAAGAATGAGTGAAGAAGGATTAGTAAAAAAGGTGTAGATGGCACGAGATGGAAGGAGTGAACATTATGGGGCGTTCTAGGATAAGATGGATGGATGGGGTAAAAGGGGCTTTGGGAAAGAGGTGAAT
>NC_134783.1:14488810-14493810 GCF_046742065.1 Oratosquilla oratoria
AGGCACAACTGACAAAGAAAATATCCCTCCCACTCTCGACAATTACACGTTAGTTGATGACATACTGTATCACAAAACAACACTAACGAACAAACATAAACCCAACTGGTCAGTGTTTCAGCTTGTAATCTCTATGGACCTCATTCCAAAAGTTCCAAACCTTCTACACGATTCTCCTATTGCTACACACCTTGGGAAGGAAAAATACGTTCCACAAGCCAGATTGCACTACTTTTGGTTAAGCATGAGGAATGATATACACTCCCATATTGATGCTTGTTACTCTTTTGGGACTCATAAGGTCATATCAGCGCTCATGTTCAGGTCTTAACTCACCCTACTTCTTGTAAATCATTTGACACAGTCGCTGTTGATCTTCTTAAGTTACCACTTAAACATACCGGAAACCAATACTTCTTAGTCTGTGTCGACCATTTTTCACGATTCTGTATTCTTTCCCCCCTGCCAAAAAAAAAAAAAAAAAAGACTTCCAAGGGACCCACTACTGTATCAGGACCTGACAGTAGTCATAGGGGTCAATCGCATCTGACCTCACCCGGACATCTGGGCCAAGCAGTCGGAACACCTGCGTCAAACATTGCCAAACTGCAAGATCAGTATACGTTAAACATATATATGTGTATTATTTTATGCATTCCCTTTTGTAGATATGAACCATGCATGAATACTAAGTGTCCATACTCAGGCCATGCATTGTACATCGTTGCAATGAGTGTATATTGTAGAAATAGGAGAATCAAGAGAAATTAAAATGTTATAGCTAAATGTACTGCCAATAGCCACTTTGTGCCTGTAAATAGAATTTGGCAACTCTCCGAGTCCTGCTTGGGGTTGTTCCAAGAACGTAGTCTAGTCTAAACGAGAATATCAAATCCAACGAACCATCAACTCGTTTGTCTCTTCAAACTCAATGTAGATCATAAGCAACAAATTCACAAGAAAAAAAGAAAACGGGGAGAAATTCCTTCGGGCTGCATGAAAATATCATTCACACATAACCATTCCTTAACCCTCGATCCCCTATCCCTCCCTTCCTTGCATAACAGTATAATCCAAACACAGTCATTCTCCACTCATCCCTATCTCCTGACTTTTTTTTTTTTTTTTTTTTTTTTTTTTTTTGCTCAATAGACATTTTCCTCTTGTTCAGCTCTCCCATTATCCCATCCATCTATCTCATCTTCGGTCGTCCCTTCGAGGTCACTCCCCACTCCCCTCTACCTTCTACACCACTTTTACCAATAATTCATCACTTATTCTGTCCATGTGTCCAAACCATCCCAGTAACCTTTCATAGGCTTTATCTGCCATTTCATTTTCCACTCCCGCTCTCCTCCTCACCTTCTCGTTTCTCACTTTATCCAATCTATTATCCCTACCATCCTATACAGACATTTCATCTCAAACACATTTAAACTCTTCCTCCCTGATTTTTTTAAATTCCAAATCTCTGCACTATATGATGCCGTCGGTTCGGTACAGTCACCCCTTCATACAATCTCCTCGTTTCATCCATTCCCAGTTACCTATTTCTCATAAAACTTTTTAATTCCCCAAGGCATTTACTTGCTTCACTTAATCTACAATTTACCTCCACCTCCGCTCTTCCCTTCCCTGCCATATGCGACCCCAAATACCTAAAGCTATCCACTTCCACCAGCCTATCTCCTTCTAGACTTCCAATCTACTTTCACCCTCTACCCTTGTACATTTCATCACTTTAAATTTAACCACATTTACCTTAAACTTTCTCATATTGCATACCTTCCCAAACTCTGTTACTAACTCCCTTAACTCTTCCTCTGATCCTGCCACAAGTGCAGTGTCGTCAGCAAAACACTAACTGGATCACCTCACACTTCTCTCCATTTTCTTTAACCATCTCCAGTCCCCTACTCATTACCCTCACCTTTACCTCAAGCACCACCCCATCCGTGTGCACATTGAACAGTCATGGCAACATGACAGTCCTGATGCTATTCCACCTGTACCTCAAGCCACTCGCATTCTCCATTTCCCATTATTTCACAGGCTCTGCTACAAACATATACACATACGTGCATGCATGTATGTATACACATAAGTATAAAAATACATTAATGTATACATATATACCTTTGTATGCATACATACATCCATACATAGATAAATACGTGAATGTACATACATTGGTACGTTTGCCTTTACGTACACACATGGATACTAATGTGTATACATAAATAAATATGTACACATGTATACATACATATGTACGTACATATGAACACCGAAATGAAAATGCCTGGTGATTCACGTTGCGAGTTACTTAGAGAGATTTCATCATGACAGCTTAAATGTTTTATGGCCGGGGTTCATCTATTAAAATTGAATTTATGAAGAAAGCTCAGTAAAAAGAGTAGTGTTTGAAAAGTTGAAGTATATTTCTTCTTGTTATTCCTCAATTCATATAGAATATTTAGAAAACAAAATAATGTTTCATTGGTTGAAATATAAAGTACTTTGTTTTGATTTTCTTCAACTTTCTTAGCCATCTGAGTTGTCTGTGCATAATGGATGCATTCTTTTCAGTTGCAAGAAGACAATTAAAGACATTAAGACACATAGTTAATGCGAAAAGAGAAATTTTAATTGCATAAAATTGAATCGCGTAAAACAGAATTGCGTGTAACTAGATCGCGTAAAACAGAATTGCGTGTAACTAAATCGCGTAACTCCAAATCGCATAATTTTGAAATTAAAAGACTCACGGAAATCAAGAATGCTTAAATCGAGGCCAAAATGAAGAAGTAACGCTCTGACGTAAAAGGAGATCATTCGACCTGACGTAGGCGACTCTAGGAGAAGGACTTGAAATGAAAATAGGGTTGGACAAACGAATTCCAATCTTGAAGAGTTTTGGGTCAAAATGAAAGATTCAACTTCAATGGCAAGGAAGACAAAGCAAACAACAACGAAGGAAAATGGAAATGGAAAATAAACAAAAAGAATTTGAAAATGTTTGAGGAAGAAAGAAAGACAGAAGAGTAAGGTAGAAAGCTTTGTTACAGAAAGAAAGAGGGAACAGATAGAAATGGGTTACGGGAAGGAAAAGAAGAGAAAGAGAAATGCATTGAGGTCAAAGGGGCGATAGAGAGGTAGGGAAAGATAGATAGATAGATAGATAGATAGATAGATAGATAGATAGATAAATATATATATATATATATATGTATATATATATGTATATGTATATATATGTGTATATATATATATGTATATATATATATATATATGTGTATATATATATATATATATATATATATATATATATATATATATAGAGAGAGAGAGAGAGAGAGAGAGAGAGAGAGAGAGATTAATTAGATAATAGAGGGAGTCAGCCAGAGGGAGAGAGAGGCAGGTAGATGGAAAGAAATAGAGATAGAAGAACAGAAAGAGGTATACAGTGAGACAAAATAACTAATAGAAAGATAGACAAAAGAAGAGAAAGAATAGGCAGGCGAAATATGGAGAAAGATAGACAAATAGGCAGACAGGGACTGGGTACCATGACTTGGATGAGCCACCCCCTTTGGACTTGGATCTATGTGGAGTGCTGTCGTACCTAAATTTATTCTGAGTAATGTCAAATATTGATATTTACCTGAATCTTAGAAATATCTGCTTATGAATAAATGCACTATGATAATACCATTGTACTTTCTATCGCCAGGTGATTTTATTTGACTTTGAGGTAGGATGTCTGTGCTTGGGGGGCTTAAGACTGCGAAAATTGCACACATACGTGCATATATGCATACACACACACACATACTGGATACATAAACGTATACGGTATATTCAGATAAGAATACCCTCACGCTGAAGAGTCTTAAAGCCATATCATTCCCTTCACTATGATACATTTATATATTTTGTTCTGTCTAAGGCCTGACGAGTTTACTGAAATTAAGGAAACAATTACAGAAAAAGTCGGTTTGTTAAGAACGAGGATATTGTAAGAAGAGAAATCAGATCCTTCTAGAACTTTCCGAGGCAGATTGAAAAAAAAAATACGAATAAAAATTTATTGAACCAGGTCGTGAATGATTAGGAGGAATAGTTTAAAAGACTTTAAAGAATACTGCTGAGCCATACCATACTACGGACTTAAGAAGACAAAAGTGGAAACTACTTTTTCTCTACAATGAGTATGTGAAAGAATTCAAATCGTAGACAATCGAAACTTCATGCCTCCCACGCCCAGGACATAACCACTTAACCATCACCATCTTTGCGTGAATAAGGCTTAGCATTAACTGTATGTCAAGGATACGGTGGAAAATCCTTACAAAAATGGAGAGGAAATTCAAAATTCGTTCCATATCAAATTAATTAATTTCAATCTCGTTAATGATCAGCACTTCAGTCTTTGAGGAACGGATATTTTTATATAACATTATAAAAAAAATCAGCGGAACAGACCGGCAAAAATCCATACCGGTAGTGTATCTATAAAGTAAATATACACAAAATTTGATTACAGTAAGATAGGTAATGAGTCTACATAGATATGGAGGAGGAGGAGCAGAAGCTGAAGAGGTAAATGAGAAATCATAAAATTCCAAGAAAGAATGATCTTTTCTTTGATTTTCTCCCATGTGAACGACAAAGGGATCATCAAGTGCATTTTGAACATAGAATATATATATATATATATATATATATATATATATATGTGTGTGTGTGTGTGTGTGTGTGTGTGTGTGTGTGTGTGTGTGTGTGTGTGTGTGTGTGTGTGTGTGTGTGTGTGTGTGTGTGTGTGTGTGTGTGTGTGTGTGTGTGTGTGTGTGTGTGTGTGTGTGTGTGTGTGTGTGTGTGTGTGTGTGTGTGTGTGTGTGTGTGTGAGAAAGCTATAGGAAAGGGGAACGATATTTTTTGGGCTTTTATGGATCTGGAAAAGGCTTACGATAGGGTAGACAGAAAGGCACTGTGGGAGG
>NC_134783.1:14503810-14506310 GCF_046742065.1 Oratosquilla oratoria
ATTAAACGGTGGGGATTTTTCCTTGATTTTCTGTATGTATTCTTCTTCTTAGTTACACCAAGGGACTCCCATCGAAAACACTTAATTTGGGTATTAGATCAGTTCTGTAGTGATGTCATGATATCTTCAGTCCAATTATCTTTAATTTTAGACCTTAGAACCTCCCCTAAGGGCGTGACCTTACAGTCGTGAACCAATTGAATTTTCTCCTCCTCCATCCTTTCTCCAATCAGATCCGCCATTACAACTCCGCATTCAAGACTGCTTACTTAAATAATCTTGAATTCACTGCAAATTGAATTAGTTTAATATTGTGTACATCAACAAAACATAAAGAAATAAAATCGAGTACCGAAGCCCTTGTTTAAAAACATAACACTAAAAGCGAAGTAATAAGATTCCTCGCCTTCGAAAACTTTTTTACAAAACAGCCGATCCAATAAAAATTATATCCTTATCAACTACCTCTCTTTCTACCTTTATATGCAAGCCTCTTATAAGAGCCTCTTACATTGAGATACAGGGAAATAAAAGCAGTCAGAGACAGAGAAAGAGAAAGAAGGAGAGAGAAACAAAGAGAGACAATAAAAAACAACAAAAGACGAAAACATAGAGATATGCAAAGATGAAAGAAGCAAACTTCAAGTCACGAGCCTCTTACATTGGGAGACAGAGAAATTAAAGCAGTCAGAGACAGAGAAAGAGAAAGAGAGAGAGAGAGAAACAAAGAGAGACAATAAAACAACAAAAGACGAAAACGTAGAGATAAACAAAGATGAAAGAAGCAAACTTCAAGTTACGAGCCTCTTACATTGAGAGACAGAGAAATTAAAGTATTCAGAGACAGAGAAAGAGAAAAAGAGAGAAAGAAGCAAAGAGAGACAATAAAAAAAAGACGAAAACATAGAGATATACAAAGATGAAAGAAGCAAACTTCAAGTTACGCCATTTGTGGTGTAGACTCGACCGCCCTCGAGGTCGAAGGCACTGCCGAAGAAGGTGGAGACGGTAACGAATACGCGGCTTCAGGAGCTCCCGACCATCTTCTTTTTCGTGGCGGAAGGCAGAAGCGTTAGTTAGCGGAGCCGATGGGAACCGGAGGACCTCCCACAAGAACAGGTTTAAATAATGGAAGATCGTAGCTTGTGTTTGCGGGAGGAGGAGGAGGAGGAGGAGGAGGAGAAAAAGAAGAAGAGAAGGACGATGTATAGAAGGGTAGAAAAAGCGAGGGGAGGAAAGAGAAGAATAGAAATAAGTGAATAAAGAAAGAAAATGGAAAAGAAAAGAATGGAGCTTAGGAAGAGGAGGAGGAGAAGGAGCAGGAGAAGGAGGAAGATGTATAGAGGAGGAAAGAGATGAGGGAAAGTGGAAAGGGTATAGAGAGAAGTGAATAAAGGAGACACATGGGAAGAAGGAAGAAGGGGGCCGAAGAAGAGGAGGAGGAAGAAGATGAATAGTAGAAGAGAATATCTGGGGAGGGGGAGAAAGGGGATTGGAGAAGAGGAATGAATAAAGATGGAGAATGGGAAGGAGAGAAAGATAAGGGCTAAAGAGGAGGAGGAAGTTGTAGGTTTGGAGAGAATAGGGGATGGGGAGAAAAAGGAAAAAATATTTAGAGAAGAGGTGAATGGAAGAGAAGAATTGGAAGGAGAAGAAGAACGTAGTAAAGGGAGAGGAGGAAGAAGTGATTTTGAGAAAGAGAGGAGGGAGTGGAGAGAGGAAAAGATTAATTAAAGAGGAGAAGAAGGAGGAGAAAGGGAATGAGCAGGAGGAGGAAATATGTGGGAAAAAAAAAACAAAGAAGGAGGAGAGGAAATAGAGAGAAAAAAAGAGAATGAGTAGGAGTAAAAGGATTAGGAAGAAAATAAGATTGAGAAGGAGAAGGAGTAAACAGACAAAAAAAAAATGAGAAGGATAAAAGGGGAGAAGAAAAAGAAGAAAAGAACAAAAAAGAAGAAGAAGAAGAAGAAGCAGGAGGAGGAGGAGAATGGGGTGGAAAAGGTGCAGGGGAGAAAGAAGGGAGTGGAGAAAAAAGGATAAGAGGAGGAGGTGGAAGAGGAGATAGAGAAGGGGGACGTAAAGCGGGAACCTAAGGAGAAGGAAGACATGCAGGAGGAACAGGAGTGGAGTCGAAGAAAGAGAACGAGAAATAAATGAAGAACAAAAGGAGCATGAGGTGGGTAAGACGAGGAGGAGAAGGAAAGTGAGGAGGAGGACGTAAAGGAGGAGGAGGAGGAGGAGGAGGAGGAGGAGGAGGAGGAGGAGTAAAATGAGAAGGACAACGTAAAGGAAGAGGAAGGGGAAGAGGAGAATGAGAATGAGAATGTAAAGGAGGAGGAGGAGGAGAAGAAGGAGGAGGATGAGGAGGAAAATGCGAAGGAGGACGTAAAGGAAGAGGAAGAGGAAGAGGAGAATGAAAATGAGAAAGTAAAGGAGGAGCAGGAGGAGCAGAAGGATGAGGATGAGGAGGAAAATGAGAAGGAGGACGTAAAGGAAGAGG
>NC_134783.1:14513810-14527811 GCF_046742065.1 Oratosquilla oratoria
ATAAAAGTAATATCATCACATAGTTCACCGGAAAAATTCTTATCCTGCCCAGATAGAATGTTCCAGATGCTACTGAAGAGAGATTTTTAACATGACGACGTATAGTGAAATCATAAACTTCCTTTCAAAGGAACATAAGGAACATAAGTCTATGTAAGGCACATGGAAAATACCTTTAAGAAAATAATAAATACTCAATGAGCCATTACTTTTAATGAAGTAGTATATATATATATATATATATATATATATATATATATATATATATATATGTGTGTGTGTGTGTGTATATATATATATATATATATATAAATATATATATATATATATATATACATATATTTCAAACTAACTGTTACTCCAACAACTGACTTTTTTCAAATATCTTCTATGTTGAAATGAAAAAAAAATTGTCTGTATACTCTAAAAGCTCTTTTGTTCTTCAACAGATTAGTTTCACTCTTTTCTCTAACAGACAAAGTTAATATTAATTTCAGCCTCTTCTCTGACAACCATGTTCCAGGAAGGGGACACTTTACTTCTAGAAGTCAAAGTTTCATTTTACAAATCCAAAGAGAGGACAAATAAAGCAAGAAAGATATATGAATCAAAATAGAAAAAAGGAGAATAGGGAATCGGGTTTAAGAGAAAGGTAGGTAAGGGAGGAAGAAGGAAAGAGAATGGAATAGATACAAAGAGCAAAGAGGATGTGAGAGAGAGAAAAGTAAAGGGGCGGAGGTCTCTTGGCTGGAAGGAGATGGGGAACAAGAGATATAGGGGGCGTTCAACAGGCTACGAAAGGAAGAAGAACAACAACAAAATAGAAAATAAGAAGAAGAAAAAGAGGAAGAAGGAAAAGAAAAAGAAAAAGTGAAAGAAGAAGAAGAAGAAGAAGAAGAAGAAGAAGAAGAAGAAAAGAAGAAGAAGAAAAAGAAAAAGAAGAAGAAGACGAAGAAGAAGAAGATGAAGAAGAAGGAGAAGAAGAAGAAGAAGAAGAAGAAGAAGAAGAAGAAAAAGGAAGAAGAAGACGAAGATGATAATGAAATAATGAAAGAAGAGATACAAGGAAGAAGATGATGAGCATGAAAAATGAGAAAAAAATAATAAGTATAAGAAAAATCAAAACAAATTAGTCGAGCTGAATGGGGTATCTTCCTGAGTATGTGAGCCAAATTTGGTGTAGCATCAATCATATACATATATATATATATACATATATATATATATATATATATATACATATATATATATATATATATATATTTGTTGATTTATATTTTCTCTTTGCCGTTTGTATTGCTAAAGAAGGAGCAAAAGGGCTTGTGAAGGTTGTGTGAACCTGGAGGGCAGTCTCAGGATGTGTGGGGAGGAAATTCGTCTTCTCAGGAGTGCGCTCTATGAGAAAAGTGAACCATCCCCACAATCCAAAGAGCGTTCCACTTCTTCCCCTTCTGTCACTGCCGTGAGCGAATGGCGCTCCGCGGGGTCCCGTTTGTCGAGCCTCGTGTTGGAACAGTAGAGCCATAAGGATCAATGATAGGATATCGCAATTGTGCACATAATTAGGATACCACTTTCTTGATCCTTTGTACTTTTCCAGGCGCCATGACCTTTACGCTTCTGATGCGATCCACCTTACTCGCATAGACAAAGATGTTCTTACAAACCTCACTAAGGGAGTTTGTAATGAACTAGTTCCTTTTTGGGGGTAGAAGCCCAAAAGGGAAGGGTAAATAGAGTGTACTTGGGGAAACATAGTAGAGTATACCATTAATGTAGAACAATATGCCAGTATAGGACAAAATATAATTTTATGATATAATGTCGGTAGAGGACGAAATGTTACATTAGGATGTAATGTCAAAGGACAAAATTTCACGATGGGATGTAATGACAGTGGAGGACAAAATATCACGATGGGATGTAATGATGGTGGAGGACAAAATATCAAGATGGGATGTAATGATACTGGAGGAGAAAATATCACGGTAGGATATAATGTCAGTGGAGAACAAAAAGTAATTTTAGGAAGGGATGCCCCACAGAATGTCAATGAAGGCCAAAATATCACGGTGGGATGTAATAACAGTGGAAGACAAAAGATCACGATGGGATGTAATTATAGTGGAGGAAAAAAATATCACGGTAGGATATAATGCCACTGGAGGACAAAATATAATTTTAAGATGGGATGCCGGACAGAATGTCAATGAACGACGGGAGTCCGTTGTGAATCGCGGTGACGTAGGGGGACAAAGTGTACAAAAGAGATCGGATGACCGTGAGCGACCAGATGTCCATGATGGGGAAATGTTAATTTTGATGGGAGAAATGTTAATGAGACATTGAATGTCAATGAAGGACCAAATGATAATATAGAGCAAGGTGTTAATAAAAACAGAATTATAATGTAAGATATGATATTGAAACTCAAAACGTGTCAAAAAGAAATAATCACGAGTTTCTTAAAACCATCCGATTGGGGGAACGTGTACCAGCCTCACGCACCAAACCACCATAGGAACATCTCACACACAACACAACTATATCACCCTAAAGGTGACCTTAGATCAACTCACAGTTGACATGATGGTTGATACAGGAACAAACCTGAACATCATCCCCAGAGCACTCTATGAAGCATTAAATGACCCACCCCAAATTCAATTTTCAAATATGGAAGGACTCCTAATAGAAGGGAGCACCATTTCACTTCACGACATGATTGATCTAAACATAGAAGTGAACAATTCCCAAGTAGGTTTCACATCCTTCCACATAGCTGATGAGTGGAGTCTCGACCAACAAGGTATCATAGGATTAGAGTCCTTGCAGGACTGGAAAACTAAGATAGACTTTGAGACCAACAAAATATCCTTCCGAGATGTAAATAATGAGTCAACAGTTCCTGAGACACCCGACTCAGACACACAACCTCTCTCATGTCTACCTTCCTTAAATACTCCAAATCCCACTAACAGCTATTCCTTCCGACCACCCCCTTATGTCACCTCAAAGGCACTGATGTTTAACACAGTCATCATACCCCCTAGACATTCTATAACAGTCCCACTATTTATACCCGGAGCAATCGGACATCAGGACGTCATAATTGACTCAGACACGTCTAGACTTACCAGCATCAATCTAGAACCCTCATGGGACATAATATCAGAAAATAGAACGGCCTTAGCCATGTTAACAAACCTCTCCGATCAACACCGTAAAATCAGGAAGAACACTAACATTTGCGCAGTCCATCTCCATAATTCCCCTATCCAGGAACCACTCCCACAACACATCAACACTGTAAGACAAACACAACCCCTCACCCCTATCCATCCAAACCAAATCACATCAGCCAACGAAGAGATTCGTGACGGGCTACTGGCCCTCCTACAAAGGAATAGATCAGCTATCGCCTTAGAAGGTGAACCCCTAGGCAAATGTGATATAATCAAACATCACATCCAAATCCCCCCCAACACCCCCCCCCTCATACACCCCCGCTTACCGCATACCTCACAGTAGGAAAACCCAAGTCAACAACAGTGTACAAGAGATGTTACACCAAGGCGTAATTTCTCATTCCAACAGTCCCTGGAACAGTCCTCTCTTCCTGATCCCTAAGAAAGACGGAACCTTGCGCCCTGTTGTGGACTTTAGGAAAGTCAACAACCTAACTCAATCAGACCCACACCCCCTCCCCGCCATGCAAGATGTCTTACAAACCATCGGTAACGGGAATTCGATATTTTCCACTATTGACCTTAAGTCTGCCTTCTGGCAAGTGGAATTATCTGATGAATCTAAACCCGTAACTGCATTCTCCACTGATAAGGGACATTTTCATTTTGAACGTATGCCCTTTGGCCTTAAGAATGCCCCCTCCACTCAGCAAAGACTCATGAATCGCATTTTCAGCGACATGATAGGAGTCTCATTATTCGTCTACTTAGACGACCTCATCATCTATAGTCCCACACAAACTGACCACCTTCACACACTAGAGATTGTCCTAAAAAGACTCAAAAACACATGATTGAAAATCCAACTAGGAAAGTGTAAATTCCTACAGACGGAACTCACCTTCCTAGGCCATAAGGTAGATAGCCAAGGCATCCATACCACCACAGATAAGATAGATACAATAAACAATTTCCCAACCCCCAGAAACGCAGATGAAACTAGAAGTTTCGTAGGACTAGCATCTTATTACAGACATTTCATACACAAATTTGCAGAAATCGCATCCCCTCTCACCAAATTCACAAGAAAAGGCGAGCCTTTCAAATGGTCTGAAGAGGAACAGACAAGTTTCAACACCCTTAAACATGCTCTTACCACATCCCCTGTCCTTACCTTTCCTGATATGAAGAAAGAATTCCTTCTTTACACCGACGCCTCCTCTAAAGGAATAGGCGCAGTCCTACAACAGAAGGATGCAAATGGCAAAGAGCACCCCATAGCCTACGCAAGTAGAGTACTTAATAAGCCTGAAAGTAACTATTCAACTACACACAAAGAAGGCCTGGCCCTCATATGGGGTCTGAAACATTTTAAGTTTCTTATCCTAGGTTACAAGATAACCATATTCACTGATCACCAACCCCTAGTCTATCTCTTTAACTCAAAAGACTTACATGGGAGAGTTGCTAGATGGAAAGCAACTCTCCTTGATTACGATCCCAAGATCGTATACTTAGCTGGGAAAGCTAATATAGTAGCTGACTGTTTAAGCAGACAAACTCACATCTCACCTATAACCCAAACAACATGCATTCCTATGCAAGAACTCAGAGATGAGACGGATAATGACCCGACATGGTCTCAAATAAAACAGCACCTCCTTTCAAGAACCCCCTTACAGTCCCGACCACCTGTCCCTATAGAGGAACTCAAGCTGGTCGACGGAGTCATAAGGAGAACCACTAACGACAAAGTGGTAACTGTCGTTCCCAGAGCCCTAGTCCCCAAGGTCCTACACATATTGCACGACAGTGCAATGGGAGGCCACTCAGGCAGAGATAAGACACTAAACACTGCTAGGCACTCCTATTACTGGATCAATATGAAAAAAGATATAACCACACACATAGATTCATGTGTTACTTGCAACCAATTCAGAGGACCTGACCCAAAACAACTCCATATCAAGAACATCCCACTCCCTGCTGAACCATGGGAAACACTTGGCATTGACTTACTCAAAATGCCAACGAGCCATCAAGGCTTCAATTATGTACTCACTGCAGTCGACTTCTTCTCGAAGTACTGCATCCTAGTTCCACTCCAAGACAAAACAGCAGAGACTGTAGCCAAAACCCTAGTTAACAATATATTCTGCAGATACAACATTCCCACACGAATGTTATCTGATAACGGGTCAGAATTAAAAAACCAGGTAATGCGCGAAATAGCACATCTTGACAATGTAGATCAAACTTTCGCCACTGCCTACCACCCACAAGGGAATGGACTTACAGAGCGCACCAATCGCAAAGTGCTTGAAGTCCTCAGACCTTTGGTCAACGATCTCATGGACAGTTGGGAAGATTGGCTACCACAGGTACAAGCCAGTATCAACAGCACAGTCAATTCCGCAACAAAGATGTCCCCACATGAGATCATTTTTGGCCAGCGAATGCGCCTACCCTACCAAATCTTCAACCCCCCCTTATACAATCTAGATAACCTCACACACTGCATAAAAAGAGGGATGCAAACCATTTACAAACAAGTCAGGGAAAACCTCAAAGTAGCCCAAGAAAAAACAAAGACAAAACTACACAAACGGTCATCCCCACTCGACATAGCGCTTGGTGACACAGTCACGGTCAAAGATTCAAGCAGGACTAACAAACTCAGACCCAAGTTCTTAGGTCCCTTCACAGTCACAAGCTCACTCCCTAACAATGTTTTTCTACTAACAGATCCTTCCGATCACACAACTGTAACCATACATGGAGAGAAATTGAGAAAGGTCAAACTCAACCTCGACCCAACCCCACCTCCCACCCACAACCCACCTACCGCACTCACACATAACTCACCCAAGCGCAAGTCTCATCCCATGACTCTGCGTCGACGCAACTAAACATGCACTCTAGCTCTCGCCCCTGAAGATGCAGGACGTCATGTATCTATCAGTGGAGGTTAAAATGGCCCATTTCCAATAAGAACTCCCTTCCATATATCTAGTGAAACTTCTCCACTTCCTTCCGACCAATATAACCTTAGCGAGAGTCAGATAGACATATCCTCATTCACTGAGACATAACCTTCATCCACAGAATGACTAGAATACTACTACTACTTCAACAACCTCGCAACATTCACAAATTCCCAGTTATCTAAGATTACCAATTCCCAAACAGCCCTCTTCTTTCTTCACCACCTAAATGAACTAGACAAACAATTAGACAAGCTATTGGATCATAGTAATCTTATCCAAAGAGATATTTGGAACGCCCACGCAGGTATAGTTAACTTTCAAATGATCACTCCAACCCAACTTGATCAAACACTACGACAAGCCCACAATACATTGAAACTTACCCCCCTTAACATCAACTATCTTTCAAGAATTTATTCTTATCAACATACCTATGGACCCGATCAAGAGATTCTCCCTTTGGGAAATTTATCCCTTCCCCTACCCCTACCAAAACCGCACAATGACCCTCAACCTACCAACCTCCACCATCCTAAAATCGACAGACGGCCAATGGATCACACTAAACTCACCAGAAACCATGGCAATTTGCAAGATAGCACGACCCAACTTCCATATCTGTCCAGCTTACCCCTTCCATTTCCAATTAACCAAATCCCAACCTTGCCTCTCAGAACTCACAGCACCCAAAGTCAATTTTTCCGAGACGTGTGACTTTCGCTTCTCAGACAACACTCAAATACACCACACCAACGTAGGACATAAACACTTCATATTTCTTCCCCACCCCACATTAGTGTCAGTGATATGCCTACACAAACCACCCTCCCATCATAAGATCAACGGCTCTATCACTCTACCAGATACCTGCCACATCTACATGATGGACTCAATGCTACTTCCAAATAAACTCCACCAACAAGGCATTCTCAACATGACCCACGATCTAGGTCCCATAACCCAACTAACACTCCCACCCCTCCCAAAGATCCCCGATACCATCCTTCCAAGTAAGATAGACATGGTACACCTCCTGAATAAATCAACTACTCTTGACATGGATTCCTTAGACCTTCATTACAAAATACTACCCTATACCTCCACAGCCCTCTCAATCTTAATCATCCTCTTTATAGTTGTGGTATTAACCAAATTCTTTTGCATGAAGTAAGACCTTCCAACACCTTTCAACCCCCATTCCCAAATTACTGTAAACCTAGATTAAGTTTGATCTTGTGTCTCACCCAATATCTTGAATACCATAATAACAGATATAACCATACAAACTAGTGATAAAAATCCTACAGAAAATATATATTGTGAAATACCACATGAACCCTAGCACAATAATTGAAAATGTGAATAACTCCGGTGATATGTAACGTATCATATGAAAACAATATGACAGTTGAAAAAGTGAACCCCAACGATGATATATGAAATATAGTATATACTCTCAAGTAATAGTTGAAAATGTATGTAATCTTGGTGAGACACAACATTACTTTTCAGAGACACAACATCACATACCCATACTTCTAGTTCAAGGTACCCTCTTGGGACCTTGCAATCACTTCAACCCCCCCCCCCCCATCTCCACATATGTTCACCCAAGATTTTGCGTCTCTGATTTTATAACTGTATAACCATATGTATAAATATTTTGTTAACCATGTAACATTAGGTGCCGGGAGCCACCTAACCCCAGGGGGAGAGCGATATGTATACGCCACCATATACATGATGAGTAATATCACTCGCTCACACCGCTCACTCACTCCCTCACTCACTCACTCAACGTCCGGCCCTTCTTGCTGACTAAGGGTTGTCTAGTCAACACTTCGTAGCACTTCGTGCTTATGCATCCACGACTGCCGAAGCAACAGACATACGAACGCACACGAACATCCGAGTAACCAAACAAACACAAAACACAAATTAAGTATATTGACGATCCCCCCTGGACATATATATACATATTTAGTTATTAAGTAAATCACACCCTGTAATCCCAGGATACTAACCTTAGGAGATGATCGCGATCTTGCTCGCATAAACTCTAAAGCTTATGCAAACATGGCACCTCATAAGTGCTAAGTCAATCATTTCCAGCCCTTAAAACCCTCGGGCACAGAGCTGGAGAGGTCGGTCCGATGGCACGTACATCTCGTTTAGACAGTGCACGATAGTTAAGAGTGTTATAGTGACATTTAGGTAGACTAAGATTATATCTCAACCAGTTGAGATTAACTAATTAAGTTAACTAAGTGATTGATACTGTGAAGTGTACCCAAAGTAATAAACCAAGAACGGTGTAAACGGTGTTTACTGTTACCGCCTATAACCCCTGAATTGACCTGGAGTTGGGGGGATACAAAGGTCTAGGGTAAACTTAATACGGTAAATATAACAAAAGAAAAAATTAAATGGTGTATAGAGACACTCAAAGTTAATAAAACACCAGGGCCTGACGGTTGGCATCCAAGAATCTTAAAGCAAATGAAAAATGAGATAATTGTTCCATTAGAAATTATTTTCAAGAAATCCATCATATCCGGAGATGTCCTAAGAGAATGGAAGCTAGCTAACGTTACTCCCATATTCCAAAAAGGTGACAAAAAGAAGCCAAATAACTATAGACCTATAAGTTTGACTTGAATCGTAGGAAAAATAATGGAAACTATCATAAGAGATGGTATCGAAGATCATTTAGAAAGCAACCGTTTGATAAATGATACCCAGCATGGTTTCAGACGGAAACGTTCTTGTGTAACTAACTTACTCGAATTATACAACACAGTTATCTCGAATTATGACAAAAGAAACAATACAAATTTAATATATCTAGACTTTGCTAAAGCTTTTGATACCGTCCCCCACGAAAGACTACTTACTAAATTAGCTGCACACGGAATAAGTGGTAGCCTATTAAGTTGGACTAGTAACTGGTTAAATGATCGAAAACAGTGAGTTGTTTTAGATGGAAAAACTTCTAGATGGAAAATTTTTACTAGCGGAGCTCCTCAGGGTTCCCTGCCCGGGCCACTTCTATTTATAGTATATATAAATGATATAGACCATGGGCTAAAATCTACTTTTTCCAATTTTGCTGATGATACAGAACTGTGCGGAATGCCAAATGATCACTTAAACCAATTAGATATTCAAGAAGATTTAGATAAATTACAGCAATGGTCTGAAAAGTGCTAATGAAATTTAACACAAATAAATGCAAGGTAATGTACATAGGTAAAAATAACAGTAAGTACGATTACTACAAGTTATTTGGAAATTCGTTAACAAAAGTGGATAGTGAAAATGGTCTCGGCGTAATTATCAGTAACGATGTCAAATCATCCAAGCAGTGTATTTCAGCCTCTGAGGAACCAAATAAGACTCTAGGACTGATTGCGCGATCTTTTGACTTCAAAAGTCCATCACTCATTAACAAGCTCTATAAACCGTTAGTTCGTCCACATTTGGAATATGCTGTTTCCGTATGGCCACCGAATCTCATTAAAGACATTGACAGACTGGAAAAAATACAACGGCGAGCCACAAAACTGATTCCAAATATCAAAAATAAATCATACGAAAATCGACTAAAACATATGAATCTATTTTCCCTAAAAAAGCGTAAACTCAAAGGTGACTTGATACAGGTCTTTAAAATTCTAAAGAGAATTGACAACATCAAAAATGACAAATTTTTCACATTGAATGAGAATCAGACAAGGAACAATGGTCTCAAACTGTCCGGAAATAGATTCAATTTGGAAGTAGGTAGAAACAACTTCGGCAACCGTGTAGTTAATGAATGGAATAAACTTCCTGCGGAGGCAGTGCAATGAAGTTCAGTTTGAAGCTTTAAGAATCATTTAGATAAACACCTAAGCAAGATGCAGTAATGATTATAATTTATTTTATATTATTTGTTTTTGTTTTGTTATCATTTGCCTGTTTGACTCTCATTTGATATCACTTACATGTCAATTTATTGTTATTTAATATTTACCTGTTTGTTTATTATTTAACTATATTTATGCATTTATCTACGTATTTTATTTGTTATTTACATCATTATAGTTTTTATTTATTCATTTATTATCATTATGATTTTTTCGCATCCGACCTAGATATGGACCAAAAGGTCTCCTGTCGGCATGCTCCGCCTTTCTAATCCTTTTGTAATATGTATGTATATATATATGTATATATATACATATATACTGTATGTATATATATATATATGTATATATATATATAATACTGATGACCCACTTTCGCAGAAGAATAAGCGAAGATATAGAGATCTGTATATTTCGATCACTTACTGTGATCCTCTTCGGCATATCTGCCGAAGAGGATCACAGTAAGTGATCGAAATATACAGATCTCTATATCTTCGCTTATTCTTCTCCGAAAGTGGGTCATCAGTATTATTTTACAAATGTGCTACGACATATCTTTGTTGATATATATATATATATATATATATTACAGTTCGTCATATCCTCCTATTTCTGAAGTATCATTTCCATAATACTATTTTGATATCAGATAATTCTATTCAGTAAAGAGGAGACACCGAAAAAAATGAAGTGTTATTCCCATTGAAAGATTATATTCTGGCTAGAATTAGACGATTTTATTCGGCTGGGCGAAAGAAGACAATCCGCGGGATGTCTGCCTTAAGTGTTAATACTTTTTTTTTTTTTTGCATATACACTGTATTCTTCTTTATTTGGTCATTTATTTATAATATCATCACAACCTGGCTTTACCCACAGAATACTAATCATTTCTTTTCTATTTCACCCAATTATAAACATTCTATAGATGATTGGGAACACTTCGCATCAACATTTTTCTGCCAAGGAGTGCCACGGATATGGATAAAATCACTTGGCGGCAACCAAAATAACAGGGAAAGTAACACCCGATATGTAAGGAGCTGAGAGTATTGTCACAGTGAAAGCTAAGATCGTCTGGCGGCTGTTAAAGTAAAAGGAAAAGTGTCATCCAGTAAGTAAGGAGGTAATCGGATCACGATGATGGCTTCTGAAGGAGATAAGGGAAGTTAAGAGTATACATAAGGAATTGCTTGATTCTTCAATGCACAAAGATGCATGCATTAATATATGGAGAGAGAGAGGGGGGGAAAGGAGAGAGAGAGAGAGAGAGAGAGAGAGAGAGAGAGAGAGAGAGAGAGAGAGATACATTTCTTTTATTTGTGTGATCAAAAGTCGCTTCTCTTAAAGAGCCTGTGGTGGTTGCTCAATTATTCTTGTTAGAAGCGGTCAGCCTGAAACGAGTTGCAGGGACAAGGTATGGGAAGTTTTTCATAGTGGGGAGTCAGAACACACCATTTAGTTTGCCGTGGTATGGTTTCCTAAGGCACATTTGGAATTAATGCTTGCGCACTCTTCGCCGACGGCAGGCAATGTTCTCATCGGAAGGCACCCGTAAGATAAAAAATCACCGCGGTTTATTTACCCTTATGCACCCTTGGGATAAACACTGCCGTGTTCAGTGCAAACAGCTTGGTACTCTTCCTTAAAGAAGCCAAGATATTTAAAGTCAATCCCATGACTGATCTGTTTATTAAAAATGGCGATGATACTTTGTACAGAAATGTTGGCGAAATTCTAGATTCTTTGTCTTTAGTATACAATTATTCAAAATATATTTACAATACATAAATATCCTTTTTACAGGATGCAGAGGGATATGTTTTATTTTATTTATAAAATGAATTAAGTTATTATAATGAACATTGTTATTATATTAATTAAAAATAGTCGAACGCATGTTCTAAGGGGTGACTATTGTTTATCCCGTACTCGGTGATCACGAGTCCTGATGGGGTAATTACACGTGTTGGCTACAGAACACTACAAGCCCTCAGTCTCCCATCCTTTTTTTTTTTTCTGTTCCTTTTTTCCCGAAACCTGAATGCTTCATTCAGGTTGGTCACGTGTTTCGTGTCTTTTTACCTTTGCCCTTACTTGGTTTCGCTATTGTCTTGTCCTGCGTACCTTTAAACATTAAACTTGTCCTGTTCTGAGTACCTTTAATCTTTAAGCCTTGACACTGTTCACCTAGAGGTGAGGAACCAACGACAGGAAGTGCTTAAGTGCTAAGTAACTGCGACCGAGCTGGGTGCCATTTTTTTTTCTTTTTTATTCTAGTTGCCGTCAAACTATTTAATTTACCACCATGACAACACTTTTGGAAACAAAGAATATAAGTATTAACTAGTGGTATTTCATTAATTACATTTCTCCGTACCATTAGAATATTTTAGTCAGCTAATAAAACAAGATAATCCACGATTAACCGATGTTTAATCTGTTTGTGTTTTGGTTTTCCTTTCGTTCTGTCTTTCTTTCTTTTTTTCTTTCTTCTTTATTTCTTTCTGTATTAAAATATTTATCTATTTATCAACTTATTTGTTTATTTATTCATTGATTGGTTTATTTCTTTGTTCATTTATTCGCTTACTGTTTTTTATGTGTCTTCTGTTCTCCTCCCTTAGCACCATCATTTATCATTCACGAGCAAAGCCTCCCAAACTTTTCTCTCTCCGGCCACTCACGTAGTCTCTTCAGCTTAGAGATAACTTTATTCTCTTGTTCTCCTATGCCACTAAGAGAAACTACTCTGAAATACTCACCAAATATCCTTTTTCCAGGTTTATTTGAAATTATACATTACCTAATTTGATACATTTAGTGTTTGTGACATTATGGTCATGGCATTTATAATATTCGTGCTTTGGTGTGGTAGAGATATTTTTCCACTTTCTTTCTGAAACTGCTTTCCATGGGATATTTGGGGATTCATTACAGAATGGGGGTTATTAGATCTATGTATCAATTACTTTCATGGCAGACAGGGGCCTGAGACCGATGTGTAACAACTGACGTTGGGGAATAGTAACCAATATCAGGAGTGTTCACATAGGGTAGGGAGCAATTGGATCATGGAAGTATGGACATCGACCTCACTGGGCTGAGGATAAACCCTAGCATCGAAAGTGGATAAGATAAGAGAAGAAGGAGACGGGGGGCGGGCGGCTGACATATATGTTCGAGGTAAGTATGATATGAATGTCTATACTGTCAGTCAGTCTGTAGTCTGTGATGTATGTTTATTTCTGAATGAATGTATGTAAGAATTTATGTATGTCATGTATTTCTGTATGGTATGTAGTCAGAGTCTGTAATGGTTGGTATGTATGTATGGTATGTACTGACAGTCTGTCTGTATGTATGAATGTATGAATGATCTGTATAAATGTAAGTACTGTATGTATGTACATGTTCTGTCTGTATAGTATTTATGGTTTATGTATCGTATGTATGATATGTATGTAGTCAGACTGTCTGTAGGTCTGTCTGATACAGTATGTCTAGTATGTCAGTCTGTATGTATGGATGTATGGGTATGTATGTATGTATGTATGTATGTATGTATGTATGTATGTATGTAATGTATGTTTGTATGTATGTATGTGTTGGTCTGGTATGTATTGTATGAATGTCATGTATGTATGTATTTAGGTGACGTATGTTGTATGTATGTATGTATGTCATGTAATGTAATGAAATATGATCTGTCAGTATGTATGTATGTCTAGTCATTATGAATGTATTACATAAATATATACATACATACATACATACATTACATATATACATTACATACATACATAATTACATACTTATTTTTTAACCGAGCATTAATAAAGTCAATTCTTACATACATACATACTACATTATCATATTTAAATTCATAATACTTACATTACAGATATAAATATA
>NC_134783.1:14528311-14530811 GCF_046742065.1 Oratosquilla oratoria
CGCACTAGATCGGACCACAACCCCAACACACACATATAATACAAGAATAAGAAGCACTCTTTACTTACGCTAGAAGTTATATAGTCCATCCAAGGATTATGTCTCATCAATATATGTTCATGGTGACACATGCATTTACTTTATTAGGTTAACGAAAATCATGCTTATAGATATTAACTATATTAATCATTATACATATATAATCTGTACTACACATGTAATCCAAGGAAACATGTCTCACCAATGGATGCTAGAATCACTTTTCCCCTTTTATATCTTGTTAGCACTCCAAAAGTGTTGACTCACAGAAAAGAGTCCCGTTCCACCCGAAGTGACAGTGAATAAAGAGCAACTCACAAAAAAGAGTTTACTCCATGACAATAGAACAAAGCTGACAATAATAATGTTCAAAGAATCTCCCAGAAAAGGGAGAATAAGATAAATGGAACTAAGTGTAATTTTTTTTTATAGAAAATTGGAGTTGAACACCCCACCTTAAGAACTATCACCCCTTGGTGAACAGTTGAGCATACCATGATACCTACTTGACTACACCCCATAAACTTATGACTATTCAACCCCCCTCCCTCCACTCATACCAAGATTCTCAACAGGTATCGTGCCATATTCCCAAGATATATAAAAATCTTCCTTTTGTGCAAATCCCCTCACCACTGATCACTCTAGGTGACAGGAGTCACTTCTTGCGGGGAGGAAGGTATTATGTAACCTTAATAAATATCATCCATGGAAAACTAAATCAAAACGCACACACGAATAAACATATATCCGCACGCCCCTAGGCTAGTACCATCACGTGTCCAGAGCCTGAGAATAGGTAAGAGGTCAGAGAGCATTTATTCCAACACACTTCATACTCCGTGCCCAGATAAATACGGACACAAATAAAATCACAAGAAACAACGACATAATAGAAACAGTAATATATTATACCGTGTACAAATGTCTAACCTCCCTGTTATTTAAGTTTAATATTAATGATTTTTAAGACTGTCAACCCCTCAGCAGATAGCTGTATCAGCATATAAACTGGTATAAAGACCAGAACCGAGCGATCGGACAATTAGTCAATAGATGAACATATGTAGATCCACCAGCATCTACGGAATGTATCTTATCATACGAATACGAATATACATCCAGAAGCAAAGTGAAGTGTTTTAACTAACCTGTTACACATATTAGACACGAGTTCTATGAGATAAACACCACCTCTAGATTCACCCTTTCATCACCTGAGATTTAATCCTTAACCTAAACAAAATGTCTGAGGATTGTCACGACGAGTCTATCCAGAGGGGGTGACTTCCAATGCCGTTGGAGTGATTATCGCCCTATTCAGGTTCTTGTAACTGTAAACATATACACATATTGATATATGTGAGCATATATTTACGTTTCTGTGATCTAACGTAGGTTTGTGTCTTTCTTTTAGTATGTTTGTGTTTGGGTATGTGTGCGTGTGTCCGTGAGTTTGTGTTTTATATGTGCTTTTACAAACAAAGGATTACAAAGGCGGAGCATGCCAACAGCAGACCTTTTGGTCCATATCTAGGTAGGATGCGAAAAAGATCATAATAATGATAAATAAACAAATGAATAAAAAAGTATAATAATGTAAATAACAAATGAAACAAATAAATGCATAGGAATAGTTAAAAACTAAACAAACAGGTAAATAGTAAATAATAATAGATTCACATATAACTAATAATAAATGAGAATCAAGCAAATAATAGTAAACAGACAAATGATAACAAAACAAATAAACAAATAATATAAAATAAATTATAGTTATTACAGCATCTTGCTTAGGTGATTATCTAAATGATTCTTAAAGTTTCGAACTTAACTACATTGCATTGCTTCTGCAGGAAGTTTATTCCATTCATGAACTACACGGTTGGCAAAGTTGTTTCTACCCACTTCCAAATTAAATCTATTTCCGGACAGTTTGAGATCATTGTTTCTTGTGTGATTCTCATTCAGTGTGAAAATGTTGTCACTTTTGATGTCAATTCCCTTTAGAATCTTAAAGACCTGTATCAACTTACCTCTGAGTCTACGCTTTTTTAGGGAAAAAAGATTCATATGTTTTAGTCGATTTTCGTATTATTTATTTTTGATATTCGGAATCAGTTTTGTGCGCGTTTTTGTGTCAGTTTGGTTATGTTTCTGTCTCCAGTCCTTGTATATATTTACGTAGCATTTCTTCAGTCGTGAAAGGATTAACGTGGAGGCTATGGGATCAGTAATGCTCGTTTAACACGTATCGACATATATAAATTAGAGTTCACACAAAATAAAACAGCAAGATGGATCAGACGCGATTATAGACACACTAAATCAGTCACTAGGTTAAAAGAAGACATTAAACTTGAACCACTTGAAACAAGAAGACGAATACACAGCCAACAAATGAAGTACAAAATCTCAAACAATTTAGTTGACATAAACAAAGAAACTTACACCAATCAAA
>NC_134783.1:14535811-14543311 GCF_046742065.1 Oratosquilla oratoria
CGACTGTGTGTGTGATGGTGGACTGGTTGGAGAGAAGGTTGAGTGCCAGAGGACTGGAGGAGTGCTTGTATAGTTCCACTTTACAAGGGAAAGGGCGACAAGTGTGAATGTAGTAGTTTCAGAGGGATTAGCTTGCTAAGTGTAGTTGGGAAGGCTTATGGGAGGATCTTGATTGAGAGGATTAGGAGAGGAACAGAGGGAGTAATTGGTGAGGAACAGTGTGGGTTTAGGACAGGTAGAGGTTGTGTAGATCAGATCTTTGTGGTAAGACAGATATGTGAGAAAACTATAGGAAAAGGGAAGGGTATTTTTTGGGCCTTTATGGATCTGGAAAAGGCTTACGACAGGGTAGACAGAAAGGCACTGCGGGAGGTTATGCGGATATACGGGATAGGAAGAAAGCTTCTCGGAGCTGTCAAGAGTTTTTATGAGAGTAGTAGAGCTTGTGTCAGGATTAGAAATGGAGAGAGTGAGTGGTTTGAGGTAAAGGTGGGACTTCGTCAGGGATGTGTTATATCACCCTGGCTGTTCAATTTATACATGGATGGGGTAGTGCGAGAGGTAAATGCAAGGGTAGTGGGTCAGGGATTGGAGATGGTTAAGGAAAATTGAGAAAAGTGGGAGGTGAGCCAGCTGTTGTTTGCGGACGACACTGCGCTTGTGGCAGGATCGGAGGAGGGATTGAGGAAGTTGATGACAGAGTTTGGGAGAGTGTGTGATAGAAGAAAACTGAAGATAAATGTGGGTAAAAGTAAGGTGATGAGATGTACAAGGGGTGAAAGTGGAAGTAATCTGGAAGTGAGCATTGAGGGAGAGCAACTGGAGGAAGTGGATAGTTTTAGATATTTGGGTGCAAATGTGGCAGGAAAAGGTGGAGTGAAGGAGGAGGTAGAATGTAGATTGAGAGAAGCGAGTAAATGCCTTGGTGGATTAAAAAGTGTAATGAGGAATAGAAATTTGGGAATGGATGCTAAGAGGAGACTGTATGAATGAGTGATTGTGCCAACAGCACTGTATGGGGCAGAAACATGGAACATAAGAGAGGAAGAGAGAAGGAGCTTGAATGTGTTTGAGATGAAGTGTCTGAGAAGTATGATGGGGGTTACTAGGCTAGATAGAGTGAGAAATGAGGAAGTGAGGAGGAGAACAGGGGTGGAAAGGGAGTTGGGAGATAGGGTTGATGAAAGAGTATTAGGATGGTTTGGACACATGGAAAGAATGAGTGAAGAAAGACTAGTAAAGGAGGTATGGAAGGCAGATGTGGAGGGAGTGAACATGAGGGGACGTCCTAGGATGAGATGGATGGATGGGGTGAAGGGGGCTTTGGGGAAGAGGGCAATGTCTGTTGAGGAAGGACGGGAGAGGACAGAAGACAGGGGTGAATGGAGAATGGTTGTATATGGAAAATGTTGTGATGCATGAGGTGAGGTGAGGTAGTGTGTGTGAGCAAAATTTTGACGCAGCCCGAAGGGATTTCTCCCCGTCCTCTCCTTTATATGGGGGGACGGAGAGGGGGGGGGGTCGCCGATTTAATGAAGCGGCCTTGCTGTGGATGTGCTGTGTCTTGCGACACTGCTTCTGACCCAGGGCAGTGGACAGGGATGACCCGTCATCTAGGAGGTACTAAGATGGGAGGGAGGGTGGAGGGGTGTGGAGTGTTTTCGGGGATGGAATGGGTGGGAATGATTTTATGCCTTGTCCTTTTTGGCATATGGATCTAAAGGCCTCCTGTCTGCTTTCATGAATTATCATCATAAGTCATTTTGACTCATTTCCTTTACGGAATGTGAGGTTGTTATCCTACATTATCTTCATCATCAATTGAAGGCATACGCCATGAAACGCGTTGAGTTCCTCCGGGCCTCCCGCAACAAACACTTCTCGAAAAGCTCGATCAACTTGCCCCAGCTATGAATTCTGTGGTTGTCTCTTTCGTCTCCTCCATCGTGAGTTGTCTCTTGTACAGCCTACGACGTTTCCTAACTCGTAGTGCGCCTGTTTAGATACACACTGAATAGATGGGGAATACTCTTATTAAGCCCAAGCCCAGACAAAGATAAGAAGTCTGCGCCAGGAGGCGCTCAGCTGTGGCTGAAGCCGTCACCATTGCCCTGTGCGCTTGAACTGTTGGATCAGGCAAGTCATTGTTGGACATCGAAGAAAAGTGCCTGGCTGGAACCCAAATCATCCATGTTTAAATGGATGGGGAAAAGGGTGAAGTTTAAGAGATGTTTAAGGGAAACTCTTAGTATGGTAGTTGAAAGGAGGGTTAATAGTTGTTCCTCTATGGAAGAGATTTAATCTAGAAAATATACACATGAAAGTAATATGCGTCTCTGCTCCGTGCGGGTGTTATAATTTTCTTTAACTATAGACTATGCATAAGTTATGTAATCAGTTACCTTTGTACAACAACCATGTTTTTTGGGTAACATGTAATTTTATTAAAAAAGACTTGTTCACAGAAGCTAACTGGAGTAAAGATATTTTTCTATTCTTAACTGAAACTTGATCATTGCAAAGTAGAACTCAGAACTCTGTAACAATGGACAAATCTCCCAGTACATTACTGGTCTTAAACTTGTGATATTATTTTACTTAGCAATTAAGCTCATTCTTTGTGTACGAGGCTTGAAAAAATATCCTCGCAGTGCACAGTCCAGCTACCACTCGCCTCAGTTCGACAACATCTCTCTCAGCAGAGGAACGTTCTTTGGAAACTAAGTTAGAAAGTGTTTTAAGAACTACACACTGTTCAAGAGACACGTTGTGTATAACAAGTAGGTAGTTTTCCCCTCGGTTGGGCCGTGTTCGAAAGGTAGGGCACGATTGTGAATTCAGAGAACAAGGACAAGTTAAGTCAGGAGTTATGTCGGTGACACGCATGCGGCGGCACCGGAAGGAGCCAGATTATTGACAAATTTAATCAGCTTGATAAAATCACCTAGGCTATAGCCAACAGCAAGCTGTAATGGCAACGCCAGACAGTGTGTCACTAGCCATAAGCCTCGTTTACACAGAGCAAGTTAAGATGCAAATGAGGTATGCAAGCTACTTGAACTGGAGAAAAAAAATCGAGCAAGTACATGTGCACACATGCCAAGTCAGACAAGTGGCCTGTATGAACACTACTTGCTCGTTTTCCTCTGCAGTTTAATTAACTTGAACGCTTGACTTGCCTCTCAACTTGTACCGTGTGAACGAGACTTTAGAGTATTAGGACAAGTAGGAAGAAAGACAAAAGAAGACAAGTAAGCGGGTATGTACAAGGTAAAAAAAAAGATATATAAAAAGGTAAACAAAGGACAAAAAACAGACGGAGAGACAAATGGGCAACTGCATAGACTGATAGACAGGTAGAAGCATCAACATAAATGTGTAAACAAATATACAGATGAAAAATAGACAGAAGTATGTGGATGGATAAATAGATAGTAAAAGAGACATTTTTACACACACACGCACACACACACACACACACACACACACACACACACACACACACACACACACACACACACACACACACACACACACACACACACACACACACACCACACACACACACACACACACACACACACACACACACACACACACACAAACACACAAACACACACACACACACACACACACACACACACACACACAACACACACCCACACACACACACACACACACACACAAACACACACACACACACACACACACACACACACACAAACACACCACACCAAACACACACACACACACACACACACACACACACACACACACACACCCACACACACACACAACACACCCACACCCGTACACACACACACACTCACAACACATACACACATACATACACACATAACACACGACACACACACACACACACACACACACACACACACACACACACACACACACACACACACACACACACACACACACACACACACACACACACACTCACACTCATACAACAGTGCAAACAAATGTTCATTTTCACAAAATGCTTCTCAATAACTTGTCAAATTGCATTTGCATTCTATTTTGGCCCTCTTCTTTCGGCCTGCACATATACTTACACACAAACTTATTCGTATTAAAAAACACGAGTACATACGCAGTCATACAAGTTACTTTGCATCAACTTCTCTCAAATCACATTTATATTCTGTTCTGCACGTCCTCCTCCTCCTCCCCTTTTTCCTCCTCCTCCACTTCCTCTTCCTCCTCCTCATTGGCCTCCTCCTTCTCCTGCACTTATTTCTATTTACATATTTCTTTATCTGAACTAGACTTAATTCCTTATAGTCTTGTGTATACTCATATGTGCATGTATATATTTGCCTCCTTTTCCTACACATGTTTCTATTTACATATTTCTATATCAGGACCAGACTTAATTCCTTACAGTCGGGTATATACTCGTATTTGCATGTACATGTATATATATATATCCGTCTGGGGTATTGGCTGTATGTTATTGTGGCAAAGTAGCATGCTGTTGATACTTTTGGGTCTATATGGGGCGCCCCTACGGACCAGAATCACACATGATTTAGTCTGTGATAGAGGAAAACTCTGTTCACAGAGAAATTATGACCATTTTATACTACGACTCTCCCTCCGTCATGCTGTCCCTGTCCTGTACCATTTTTTTTTTTTCGCCTACCCTGTGGAGGGGGAAAAGAATGCTACCACCAAGTCTTTCCACTTGAGTCGTAAAAGGCGACAAAAAACGGGACGAGCGATGGAATTAGGAGTCCTGCTACCCGTAACCTCAAAAAGGGACATTCCCATAGAAAAAAAAAAAAAAAAGTGGCTGGGAGTTTTCCAACCAGTACCCTAAGGTTTGGGTCTTTTAATATGCGTGGATGTGGTACAGATGAGAGTAAAAGGGAAGAGATAGGCAGTATGTTTGTAAGAAGAAAGATGGATGTGCTGGCTTTGAGTGAAACTAAAATGAAAGGAAAGGGCAACTGTGAGTTTGGGAGTGTAGCTGGGAAGTACTCAGGAGTAAAGAGGGGACGAGGGAGAGAAGGGGTGGCTATAGTAGTAAGTGAAGAGATAAGTAAGCGGGTAGTGGAGTGGAAGGAGGTTCCATCAAGGTTGATATGGATGAAGGTGAAGCTGGGAAGGGAGATGGGGTTTTTGTAAGTGCGTATGGGCCTGGTAGTGAGAAGACCGTAGAGGAAAGGGAGGCTTTTTGGGTAGATATAAATGAGTGCATAGAGGGATTAGGGAGAAATGTCAATGTAGTTGTCTTGGAATATCTTAATGCTAGTGTAGGAAATTAACCAATAGAAGAAATGATTGGGAAGTATGGAGTTCCAGGTAAAAATCGCAGTGGTGAACTGATGGTGATGTGTCTTGAAAGAGAGTTGATGATAGCAAATATAGTGTTTAAGGAGAAAGTCAAGCATAAGTACACATGGGAGAGGGTGGTGGGTGGAAGAGTGGGAGATAGAGCGTTAATGGAATATATAGTGGTGACTAGGAGTATGGTAGGAAGAGTTAAGGATGTACATGTTCTCAGGGGAGAGAGTGGGGGAATATCAGATCATTTTCTGGTGGAAGGAAAATTGAGAGTGGAGAATAGGTGGAGAGGGAGGAAAAGGGCAGAAGGTAGGGAGGTACTTAGAGTGAACTGCTTAAATGAGAAAAAAAGAGAATGAGTAAAAGAAGAAGCTGAGAGAGGAGTGGGGGAAGTAAAGGATAGAGTAGAACTAGGAGTGGAGGAGGAATGGTGATGGTTCAAGGAGGGAATCATAAGGTGTGCAAAGATGGTGTGTGGAACAAGGAGGGCGGGAAGAAATAGAAGGAAGGATAGTGAGTGGTGGGATGAGGAAGTAAAGAAAGGTGTAGAAGTGAAGACGAAGGCATTCATAGATTGGCTACAAATTAGGACGAGGGAATCATATGAGAGGTACAAAGTAAAGAGAAGGGAAGTTAAACATAATATAAAGGAAGCAAAGAGGGGAGCAGATGTGAAATGGGGAAAGAGTATGACAGAAAATTTTGAAAGTAATAAAAAGATGTTTTGGAAGGAAATTAAAAGAGAAAGAGGAGGCGAATCAAGTAGAGAAGAAAATATAAAAGGTGCAGATGGAGAGATGATAATGGAATAGGAGGCAGTGTGAGGAAGGTGGGCAGAGTATTTTAGGAAGTTTCTAAATATGAAGGAGGATAGGGAGGGAAAGGTAGTTGCAGTGGGAAGCCCTAAGAAAAAGAAAGTGATAAGTGAGGAAAATGGAGGAGAAATAAGGAAGGATGAAGTGAAAGCAGCTGTTATGATGATAAGAACAGGTAAGGCACATGGGTTGGATGGATGCCATGCAGAATGTCTGAAGAGAGGAGGTACAGTTATGGTGAACTGGCTGGTGAGGTTATTTAATGTTTAAGAGAAGGTAGAATGCCGGAGGACTGGAGGAGTGCCTGTATGGTTCCGCTTTACAAGAGAGGGGGGGGGGAGTGTGAGTGTGGTGGTTTGGGGGGATCGGCTTGTTGAGTGTGGTTGGGAAGGCTTATGGGAGGGTCTTGATTGGGAGGATTGGGAGAGGAACGGAGGGAGTGGTTGGTGAGGGGCGGTGTGGGTTTGGGACAGGTGGGGGTTGTGTAGATCAGATTTTTATGGTGAGACAGATATGTGAGAGAGCTGTGGGAAGGGTAAAGAATGTTTTTTGGGCTTCTATGGATCTGGAAAGGGCTTACGACAGGGTAGACAGGAAGGCACTGTAGGAGGTACTGCAGATATATAGGATAGGAGGAAAGCTGATAAGAGCAGTCAAGATTTTTTACGAGAGTAGTAGAGCTTGTGTTAGGATTAGAAATGGAGAGAGTGAATGGTTTGAGTTAAAGGTGGGACTTCGTCAGGGATATGTTATGTCGTCTTGCTGTTCAATCTTTACATGGATGGTGTGATGCGAGAGGTGAATGCAAGGGTGGGTCAGGGGTTGGAGATGATTAAAGAAAATGGAAAAGGTGGGAGGTGGGTCGGTTGTTGTTTGCTGACGACACTGTGCTTACAGCGGGATCGGAGGAGGGATTGAGGATGTTAGTAACAGAGTTTGGGAGGGTGTGTGGGGGAGGGAAGCTGAAGGTGGATGTGGGCAAAGGTAGGGTGATGATGTGTACAAGGGGAGAGAGTGATAGCAGGCTGGAAGTGAGCATTAAGGGTAAAAGACTGGAGGAAGTGGATAGTTTTAGATACTTGGGTGCAAATGTAGCAGGAGAGGGAGGAGTGGGGGTGGAGGTAGAATGTAGATTGAGAGAAGCGAGTAAATGCCTTGGTGGATTAAAAAGTGTAATGAGAAATAGACATCTGGGAATGGATGCTAGGAGCAGGCTATATGAAGGAGTGATTGTGCCAACAGCACTGTACGGGGCAGAAACATGGAACATAATAGAGAAACAGAGAAGGAGTTTGAATGTGTTTGAGATGAAATATCTGAAATGTATGTTAGGGGTTACTAGGCTGGATGGAGTAAGAAATGAGGAGGTGAAGAG
>NC_134783.1:14548311-14553311 GCF_046742065.1 Oratosquilla oratoria
CCAAAAGAAGTGGACATCCCACCCCAGGCCACTATGGACCAACAATCGGTCGACATCACTTAGACCGTCCGTGGGGTGCTCCATCATGGTTTGCGGCCGAGCAAGGGCACGTCGGCCGAGAGGGGGGTGCTCCGACACGGTCAGCGGCCGGGCCTGGCCGGGGCACATCGGCCAAAAGGCGTGGGCTACCCCCGGCCACCGTGGGCCAGCAGTTGGCCTACATCGCTTAGACCGTCCGCGGAGTGATAAGCCACGGTCCACGTCTGGCCGGGCACATCGGCCGGGCACATCGGCCAAAAGGGGTGCACACCCTAGCCCCGACCTGGCATCCTAAGCCCTGTAGGTACTCATAGGTGGGGCTCAACAAGTACTTTGTGAATATCATTCCACTCAGATAGCAGGGAAGCCAGGCGACCAACCACGAAATTGTAGTGCGTGATCCTAGCTCCGTAGCCGGCGGGGCAGACATGCAATACGTGTCCAAGCGTCACCGGTCTAGCACACTCACATATTCTCCAGAGCGTCGGGTCCACGTCGAGCCGCTCCGCATGAGCACCTTACCTTTGTAGGTAGGGCGTTCACACGGAGCTTTACAGCATCAATGTACATATTGCCGTAGTCCCGTCGGACACTCAGGAGTGCACCTTAGGTTCAAGCTCCGTTTCCCTAAGGCCATCCCCATCGACTGAGTCGTGGAGTCGGTTGGTCCAGAAAGCGATAGCCTATTTCTTGCTCCGGACTATAGTTCCCTGAAAGTTTATGCTACCAGGAAACTTCTGCATGTGCTGGGTGAAGAACCGAGTCCTCACCAAGGCCTCGATAACCGGATCCTCCGTCAACTCGAGTCTGCCGAAGCGGTTCCCTCGGAGAAGCGGAACTGCCATCCTGAGGCACAACAAACCCAGGCCTCCGGCTGACACCGGCGCGTAAAAATACCCAAGCGTTACGTCGCTATGGAGGCGTAGCCTTGTCCGCACTGTCCTCTTTAGGGCTCGATTCCACTTCTCGAGTTGGGTTAGGGTGACCTTTCCCAAAACGAGACGGTGAAGGAGTCCAGAAAGTAGGTGGACTCTCAGTATGTACATCTTTTGCTGTGGTTTGAGGGAGGCCCTTGACAAGTATTCGAGGGGCTCGTCAAGGGTGTTTGCGCTTTTCTTCACAACGCCCCTAGCCCCGATAGGAACCCCAAATACTTGTAAGTGGCCCAATATTTATCGCCTTGATAGGCGTATCGCCGACAAAGATGGTAGGTCAGTTGTTGACGACGGTCCTCTTTCTTTTCCCGTCAACAAGTAGCACCAGGGAGGTAGACTTACTCCCGCCGTTTACCCGCGCTTGGTTGAATCTCTTCACTTTGACATTCAGAGCACTGGGCAGAAATCACATTGCATCAACACTGGCTACGGCCATCGTAATGCTTTGTTTTTATTAGACAGTCGGATTCCCTTAGTCTGTGCCAGTTCTGAGTCGGTCGCTAAGCGCCAACCGAAGCGTTAGGGAGCGACGATACCCCACCCGCGTTAGCCTGCAAGTTCCACGGAAGGGACGCCAATCTGGTTCAGGCTCGGCCGGCCCCGACCCCATCGCCGCGACCGTCCGTGGGGACGGCGGGAGGGCGGCAAGGAGACTTCACCCAGTCTAGACGGCTACCCCGTGCCCGCTTACCTCACAGGCCAGACTGGCTCGACCCTCAGAGCCAATCCTTTTCCCAAAGTTACGGATCTAACCTGGTCTAACGGGCTCCTCCGAAATTTTGGCCCCTTCCCCTGCTGCTCCAAGGACCGTCAAGAGATTGGGGTGCTCAGGATGCCGCAAGACCTGCTACGCTCAACGGGTTTGATAAGGCCTTCTCACCTTGCAAGTAGCTTCTAGAGCAATGACCTCTTAAGCAGAAAAGAAAACTCTTCCCTGGACCGCGACCGGCAGCAGCAGATTTCCTTTTGTCGCCAGGAGTACCTTCAGACAAGGGGTAACACCGTCTCCGGGTGGAGTTTCCGGAATAAGAACTGGATTCCCTTTCGCCCACAACTTTGCGGCCGCATAGACTCCGTGCGAGTGAGTGAGGTTGGACACACTCGCCTCCTTCCCTGCTGGGAAGCAAGAAGGGAGGCATGGCCAGGGGTGGCTGGGTGGGTACCAGGGCCGCTGCTGGCTGGCTGGCTGGCTGGCTGGCTGGCTTGGTGAGGGCAGACTTACGGGCTCAAGGGAAGTAAAAACGCCCCATCCCCCTCCGCCGCCAACACCGACGCCGACCGACCAACGACCGACGACCCTTTTCCCGCCCCGGTTCCGGCCCCGGCCTCAGCTAGAACCAACTCGTTGTTCGGCACGGTGGGACTGTGAAAGGTGGATTTCTCCTTGGGCTTAGGATCGACTGCCCCATGTTCAACTGATGTTCATATGGAACCCTTCTCCACTTCAGCCCTCAAGGATCTCGCACGAGTATTGCCACCACCACCAAGATCTGCACCAGTGACGGCTCCAGACCGGCTCGCGCCGGACTCCTACGCTCACCGCTGCGACCCTCCTACTCGTCGGGGCTTCGACATCCCGGTCGGCCGGTACTGCCCCGACGGTCAAGTAGCGGGAGGACGCTTGAGCGCCATCCATTTTCAGGGCTAGTTGCTTTGGCAGGTGAGTTGTTACACACTCCTTAGCGGATTCCAACTTCCATGGCTACCGTCCTGCTGTCTATAGCAACCAATACCTTCATCGGAACTGATGAAAGTCCATTTAGGCCCTTTAACTCGACATTTGGTTCATCCTGCAGCGCCAGATCTGCTTACCATAAATGGCTCACTAGGTACTCCAGATTCACTGTTGAGGCTTCAGTCAAGCAAGCCCGACCTCTCACCCATTTAAAGTCTGAGAATAGGTTAAGGACGTTTCGTCCCTAAGACCTCTAATCATTTGCTTTACCGGATGAAACTCTGTAGCGAGCACCAGCTATCATGGGGGAAACTTCGGAGGGAACCAGATACTAACTAGATGGTTCGATTAGTCTTTCGCCCCTTTACCCAGCTCCGACAATACATTTGTACGTCAAGATCGCCACGGACCTCCACTAGAGTTTCCTCTGGCTTCGTCATGGCCAGGCATAGTTCACCATCTTTCGGGTCCTAGCATCTCTGCTCTTGGTACTCACCACCCATGGTGGGATGTGCAAGTCCCCAGCTTGCGCCGGTCGCGAAGCGGATCGGTCCTCGATCCCCCTCGGGAGAGGCCCTTTACTTTCATTTCGCCTTTGGATTTTAGTGCACCCAATGACTCGCACACATGTTAGACTCCTTGGTGCGTGTTTCAAGACGGGTTGGGTGGATCACCGACCTACACACCACTGAAAATCGTCGCTGCCCCGGCACTAGCGGTTACGACCGTGGCAGAGTCGGCCAGGTCACCGACTGCCCGCCCAGCCTTCGGCAACCCCGCAACGGGTCGCGGCGTCCTACTAAGGAGAAAATACGCCCGTCTGCGCAGGTTGAGCAGCGGGAACGCCCCAGGTAAAAGGGTCGCCGCACCACTGCACTCCAACGCCGTCGGACTGAATCCCCCTGTTCGACTTTCTAGGTTCCACCCGTTTTTCTCTTAAAACCATTGACGCAACTTGTGCTTTGGCATTCAACAAAAATGTACATATATATATATATATATATATATATATATATATATATATATATATGTATATATATATATATATATATATATATATATATATATACCAAATCAGCCATCCTGAGTCCACTGCTGAACAAAGGCCTTATTTGTAGTATTCCATGAATCACACGACCGTCCCATCCTCTGCCACGTCACTCCTATAAACTTCTCGATCTCGTCTCTCCACCTTCTGTCTGGTCTCCCTCTTCCACGCCTCCTATCTTGAGGCGTCCACTCAGTAACACTTTTGTTACATCACTCATCAGTCGTTCTCACTAACTTACCTGCCCAATTCCACTTCCTCTCTTTTACTGCCTCCACAATATTTTTCACTCTAGTCTGCTCTCTCACCCAACTTGCTCTCTTTCGGTATATCAGTGTTATTCCCATAATTGATCTCTCCATTCTCCTCTGTGCAGTCCTTAGCTTTGTTTTCATCGTCCTCGTCAGCTTCCAAGTCTCACACCCGTAGATTACTGCTGGTAGAATGCATTGATTGTAAACTTTACGTTTCAAACTTAAAGGTAGAGAGCCTCTCTGGATCTTATTATACTTACCAAACATTTTCCAACCGATTGTAATGCATATTTTTATTTCATTATCATGATCTTTCATCACCTTCACCTACTCTACAACTTCCTCTAGACTCTCACCATCAATTACAATATCTTTACTTTGAGCTTTCGTGTTGAACATTATTTTGGTTTTATTCTTATTCATTTTTAAACCTACTTTGAGACTTTCTTTGTTTAGATCGCACAGCTTATCTTGCAAGTCTTCTGCTCTTTCTGAAATAAGAATAATGTAATCAGCAAATCTTAGGTGGTTCAAATATTCGCCATTAATCTTCAAACCTTTCTTTTCCAAACTCAACCTTCTGAAAATATCTTCTAAACAAGCTGTAAATAATTTGGGTGAGATTGTATCGCCTTGCCGTACTCCTCTTTCGACCTTGATCTTTTCTGTATCGTTATGTAGTCGAATTATAGCGGTACCTTTAGCATAAATATTTTCTAAAACTCCTACGATCTGTTTGTTTGTACCCTGTTTGCGTAGCGAGTTTAATATTGCTATTTGCTCTACCGAGTCAAAGGCCTTCCCGTAATCTACAAAAGCTAAACACAGAGGTATATTGTACTCTGTCGTTTTCTCGATTAGTTGGTTTATCACCTGCAAATGGTCTAGGGTCGAATATCCGCTCCTAAAACCTGCCTGTTCTCTCTGTTGGTTTCCATCTAAAACTTGACTTAGTCTATTTGTAAGGATCTTGGAGAATACTTTATATACATTCGATAGCAAGCTAATCGGTCGATAGTTACTAAGGTCCTTCTTGTTTCCTTTTTATA
>NC_134783.1:14565811-14570811 GCF_046742065.1 Oratosquilla oratoria
CACCACCCTTCCACTCATATATATATATATATAAGTATATATATATACATATATATATATATATATATATATATATATATATATATTAGAGAAAAAATAGAGGGGGCTGACACTCCACCAACCGACGCAGTTCGTACCGACTTAAATGGTGGCAGAGTCGACGCACAAGACCCTCAGATGTTGTCGGAAGCCCTCTCTTCAGAAATTCATTTGCGAAGCAATGCTGAAGATAGTGGTGTAAGGTAGCATCTGGGTTGCGGCAAAGACGACATCTTTCTTCGGCGTCAAGTTGTTTTTATTTGCCAGAAGCAACGGTCCTCCAGCCTCAGCCGGAAAAACAGTCTCTACATTTCTAGGCGTAGAGCGAGGAAGTACAAGGGGATCATAGTCGGTGACCGCCATGTACCACCTCGCCCTTTCTGACACATCTGCCTTCAGTCTGTGCTGGAGTAACCTTTGTAACTGGCTTAGAGTCCTGGATCTTAGGCGCAACTGATTTTTCCTGAGAGGGACAACAACATCTACTTTGGGACTTTGGCGCACCGCCTCCGCTGCCTCGTCGGCTAGCCAATTGCCTGGGACGCGTACATGGTTGGGCACCCTGCCTTGATGGTTGAGCTTCAGCAGGAGGGCTAGGATGGAGGTCAGTAAGCGTACATTGCCATTGGGCTGCGTAGATTGCAAGTTGCCCAGCAGAGACTGTAAGTCCGTGTGGACCACCACAGGACTAGAACGAGATATTAGAGCATGCTCTAATGTTCCCTGGACCGCTATGGTCCCGGCTTGGAGAGTGGACGTATGATCAGATGCTCTACTGCCAAAGGCCAAACCATCCATCACGAAGGCAGCCCTCGCACTACGAGGCCTGGTGGCGTACACTGAACCATCCGAATAATAGATCACCATCCCAGGTCTCGACAGTACGCGGATGCTCTGTAAGGGCCGCGTTCGTACTCTTTCCTGGTCACATAACCTCTTACTGGGAAGCTTAGCGACAATTAAAGCTGCAGGTACCGACGGTCATGGAGGTGGGGACTTAAATTCCGGGTGAGAAGAGTCCTTCCTCTCTCAAGGAGAGCACTGTTGATCCCAAAGGAGTTCAGGAGTCTAACCGCTTAGGATAGCCAGGTACCGTGGTGGATAAGGGTATCCACCCGTCCCAGAGTTATCGCAACGCACTGACTCAGCTTAGTTATCCTGGGTCTCTGGACTATCTTGGCAAGAAAGTCAACCTCCAGCCTTCTGATCCGTGATGTTAATGAAGGCAATGATGCCTCCATCTGGAGGTTAACAGTCTTAGTCTAAGGTTAAGCCCCTAGGATAATCCTCGCTGCAACATTCTGGTGAGACTCCAGTTCTTCAAGTGCAGTATTCGCCACAGTTATGAGAGCTTGGGCAGCGTAGTCCACCGAACTGCGGACCGCTTGCACGTAGAACGTGCAAAGGACCTGGTATGTGGCACCAAGTGCCTTTCCCGTCATTGCTCTTATGACTAGTTCTAGCCTTCAGCCTCTCCTTGAGATAGGATAGTTTCTTCTCAAAAGAAAGCCTCTCATCAATCCAGACCCCCAGGTAATGAAACTGGTGGACCCAGTCTAGCCCAAGGCCCTGGATGGTAAGGTACTCCCCCTCACTCCAAAGTCCTAACTCCATGGCTTTCGATTTTATTGGGGGAGATTTTCAACCCTACCGGCAGCATTCGGAAACACTATTGCTTTCTAGTGATTATGAGAGCAAGGCCGTCTGCATAAAAGACAATCTTACACCCATTAGGGAGAGGTATTTCTAGAATGTTAGAGATGAGCACATTGACCAGACTAGGGCTGAGGACCCCTCCTTATGGAGTGCTATTCTCCACCATTCTGGCCTCCGATACGTGACCCTGAAATCTTACTTTGGCAGACCTATGACTGAGATAGTCAGCAATCCAAGAAAGCAGCTTGGCTTTTACACCTTTGCGAGCAAGAGTGTCTAATATCACCAGTGGACTGGCCAGCTCAAAAGCCTTTTCCAAGTCCAAAGAGACCACGATGGACGGAGTGCCACTGAGAGCATTGAGGAGTGTTGCTAAACTCATTGCTGTGCCAGTGCCCCTGCAGTAAACATGTACATACTCATGCATGGGACCCAGTTTCCACAACACCCTGTTCAGCACCATCCTCTCCGCTGTCTTCCCCATACAGTTTGTCAGGCTGATGGGGCGATAGGCACCGGACTCTTTGAATTTTGTGATCGGTGTTATGATTGCCGCCTTCAAGGCTGTTTGCAGCGTGCCAGTCCTCTCAATGCGTTTACCACCTTGAGAAGATCCTCATCACCCGGCTGCTCAAGGTGGGTCAGCATGGAATAAGTGACAAGGTCCTTTCCAGGTGTTGTATCTGAACTGGTCCTATATGTAGCCCTTAGCTCCATGAGCGTAAAGCTAGCATCAGTCTCATCCGATCGATTCACCATGTCCTCGACTCCGAGGCGCCTCACTCCCTGTAGGTCCTGCAGTGTGTCTTGAACACACTGCAGAAGTGAGGTACTACTGTAGCGAGAGGCAAACTTTTGCAACAGACTCTGCGCCTGGTCATCAGGGACATGAGTGTGTCGTGGTTGAGTCCTACCGGTAGTTCTACGGAGCTTGGACCACAATTCTGTTAGGGAGGTGTAAGTGTTGAAGTCCTCACACCATTCTAGGAACTTTGCTCGTCTGACATCTGCAGCCGTGGCATGAGCGTCACGAATTGCAGCCTGCAAGTTGGCAAAGTTCGTCTGAGCCCGGCGCCTTCGGAAAACACCCCTAAGCATGTTAACCTGATGGTTAGCTTTCGTCACCTCAGGGGTTAAAAACCAGCTGTTCTTATGTTCCCTGGTGGAGTGGCCAGACTTCGGGATGGCTCTGTTGGCAGCCTTTTGAAGGGCTACGGAAAAGTCAGCTTCTAACGTATCCACGTTCTGTGGTGGAACGTATGAAGCTGCCCATTATTCAACAGATCTCTCGAAGGCCGTCTAGTCTGTCAGTGCAGTCTTCCATTTGGGATCAGGTAGTACAGCTGGTATAAATGGTGCATCCTGTATATGCACAGAGACACCGAAGTGATCATTGATTACATTAGGATCTACCTCCCAGGTTACGCGAGTACGCAGAGTTGCCGTCGCCAAGGTCAGATCAAGTCGTCCACCTTGCACGTGCGGTGGATTCTTATCATTCAACATCGCAATGTCAAGGTATTCATCTAATACGTAATTTAAATTGTTCCTAGCGACATTGAGCTTTTGGAGCGACATCAACAATTGGTGGTGTGCGTTGAAGTCCACTCCTATGATGAAGAGCCTGTCCGCAGCAAGTGCACATACTTCTCCAAAGTCCAGCTCCGTATTATGACCCCTGTATATGTTGTAGATGGTGTACGCCTCTTGTGCCCGATGGAGACGAACCGCGAGAACTTCTTCACCATCCCTACATGATACAGGGTCCAATATTTCACTACAGGGTATGGATGATTTGGCGAGGATCATGAACCCCTGGTAGTGTGTATGCGATAGAGGAAGAAGACGCGATAATCCGGAAGTCGCATCTCATCCCTCACCTATGTCTCTTGGAGAAGTATGTTCTCGTAATCATACTCTTGCACAAGTGTAAGGAGAAACGAGCATTTACTGCATAACACATTTATGTTCCACTGCAGCAATCTAAACTGGTTATTGAACAGGGCCACTTTCTTCCCTGTCTAGTTTCACGACTTCCTCACCTTGTCCTCCCCGGTCAGTAGACAAGATAGGTTGCAACTTTTCTACAGTGGAGACATTTTCCTCCTCGTCAGAAGAGGAGTCTTCAAACTGAGGCGCAGACTTACGGTACTGGGGCTTTGTAGCAGCAGGGTGAGGACATCAGGCGGGTACTGGGGGGTAAGGGGCTGTATTTTCTGTGCTCGTGGGATCTGTATTGGTAGCGTGGGCTTGGGGGCCTTCGTATTTGCTTGTTTTGTGTTCTTGGGGGGGGGGCGGATCTTTGCCTGTGGGGTGTGCTTGGGAGTGTGGGAAAGTCCTCCTGATTATTAAGGCCAGGAACACTAGGTATAGGTTTCTTTGTTTCTTTATTGGAGTGCTTCCTGCTGCCCCATACATATGTACCTGAGGAGGGAGGGAGGTAGGTATGAATTCCTGGCGCATCTCTGTCTTCTCTCTACAGGCAATGGCCTGAGCAATACGTACTGAGCACCCTATATTCCAATCGTGGTGCTTCTTGCCACAATTGGGCACTTAACAACAGTCTCAGTGCCATCCTTCAACTTCTTAAGGCAAGCCTCAGTGACATGAGACATGCTGCAAATGTAGCATTTGGATTTAGTGTCCCTACACCGCGTATGGTGACGCCCGTATTGTTGGCATTTGAAGCAACGGAGAAGATCCGGGATGTACGTGCTAACATTACACTTTTCCCACGCAAACAGGTCAATTTTATTAAAGGGTTCACCTTTAACGGTGATAAGGACCTGACGTGTGGGGTCTTGTCCCACCGGCGCATCCTCGTATCTCCAACCACCCGACTGTGTTATTCAATAACATCTGTCTCGTAGTTAGTCGGGAAGTTGTGAACTATGAGTCTGTGCCGCTTGTCCTCAGGATTCAGGCATTGCAGGGTCAAAGACTTACCATCCAATACCCTGATCGCTCCCAACTCCTCAACGAGGGTTGGTAGCTGCTCGGTGTTATGAGCATGCTACCATCGCCGAGAGGCCGGAAAGATACGAGCTTACCGTGGAGGAAGCCTCTCTCTAAAGCTCTCACCACTCCAAAGGACGTGTCGTAGCCTGCGGAGGCTACGACCTTAAAGCATGGGAGCTTGCCACCCATATTGCTAGTAGGAGTCGCCACCACAGAAGTCTCATCGTCGAAGACAGGCCTGGACTCTGAGTCACTGAGTCACTTTTTCCCTGGCACACTTAACATGTTTTCAGCAGCCACCATGGCGCTACAACGAGAGATCAAAATACGTTATATATATATATATA
>NC_134783.1:14575811-14588311 GCF_046742065.1 Oratosquilla oratoria
AGTTTTAGATACTTGGGTGCAAATGTGGCAGGAAAAGGTGGAGTGAAGGTGGGGTAGAATGTAGATTGAGAAAAGCGAGTAGATGCCCTGGTGGATTAAAAAGTGTAATAAGAAATAGACATCTGGGAGTGGATGCTAAGAGGAGGTTATATGAAGGAGTGATTGTGCCAACAGCGCTGTACGGGGCAGAAACATGGAACATAAGAGAGGAGGAGAGAAGGAGTTTGAATATGTTTGAAATGAAATGTCTGAGAAGTATGATAAGGGTTACTAGGC
The DNA here is from genome assembly GCF_046742065.1 of Oratosquilla oratoria. Lineage (NCBI taxonomy): Eukaryota > Metazoa > Arthropoda > Malacostraca > Stomatopoda > Squillidae > Oratosquilla > Oratosquilla oratoria. Next base: position 14,576,088 of record NC_134783.1, read on the forward strand.
TAGATAGAGTGAGCAATAAGGAGGTGAGGAGAAGAACAGGGGTAGAAAAGGAGTTGGGAGATAGGATTGATGAAAGAGTATTAGGATGGTTTGGACACATGGAAAGAATGAGTAAAGAAAGATTAGTAAAAGAGGTGTGGAAGGCAGAGGTGGAAGGAGTGAATATGAGGGGGCGTCCTAGGATGAGGTGAATGGATGGAGTGTAAGGGGCATTACAAAAGATAGGAATATCTGTTCAGGATGGACGGGGGAGGACAAAAGATAGGGGTGAATGGAGAGGGGTTGTGTATAGATGATGCTGTGATACATGAGGGGGAGTGGGTGGGGGATGGGAGGTGAGGAAGTATGTATGAGAAAAAAATTGACGCAGCACGAAGGAATTTCTCCCTGTCTTCTCCTTTTATGCATGGGGGGACGGAGAGCGGGGCCGCCGAATTTATGAAGTGGCCTTGCTGTGGATGTGCTGTGTCTTGCGACACTGCTTCTGACCCAGGGCAGTGGACAGGATACAGGGATGACCCGTCATCTAGGAGGTGCCAAGAGGGTGGAGGGGAGTGGAATATATAGGGAATGGAATGAGTGGGAGTGGTTTCTATACCTTTTTCTTTTTGGCTACTCCCCGTGTAGGGGGGAAAAAGCCTTTGGTATATGTATGTATGTATGTATGTATGTATGTATGTATGTATGTATGTATGTATGTATGTATGTATGTATGTATGTATGTATGTATGTATGTATGTATGTATGTATGTATGTATGTATGTATGTACAGTATGTATGTATGTATGTATGTATGTATGTATGTATGTATGTATGTATGTATGTATGTATGTATGTATGTATGCATGTATTTATGTATGTATGTATGTATGTATGTATGTATGTATGTATGTATGTATGTATGTATGTATGTATGTATGTATGTATGTATGTATGTATGTATGTATGTATGTATGTATGTATGTATGTATGTGTGTATGTATGCATGTATTTATGCATGTATACATGTGTGTATTTATGTATGTATGTATGCACTACTATGTAGTCCATTCAAGCCCTATCCATTCAACATCATCTCCCATGTCTACTTATGCTTACCTTTTCCATAAACAATGTGCTGACTATCATCAGCTCTCTTTTTTACACATTTACACCATCAATTCTCCACTACGATTTTTTCTTGGCAGTCCACACTTCCCAACCACTCCATATATTGGTGCATTTCCTATTCTAGCATTAAGATATTCCAATACTACTACATTGACGTTTCTTCCTAAACCCTCTATGTATTTATTTGAATATATCCAAAAAGACTCTCATTCCTCTAACCTCTTTTCACCACCAGGCCCATATGCACTTACAATGACCCACATCTCCCTTTCCCATTATTATCTTCATCCACAATAACCTTGAAGAAACCTCCTTCCACTCCACCATACTCTTACCAATTTCTTAACTTACCCCCGTCTGGGGTATTGGCTGCTTGTTATTGTGGCAAAGTAGCATGCAGTCGATACTTTAGGGTCTATATGGGGCGCCCCTACGGACCAGAGCCACACATCATTTTGTCTATGATAGAAGAAATTCTGTTCATAGAGAAATGATGACACTTTTATACTACGACTGTCCCTCCGTTATGCTGTCCCCCAACCCCTTGTTGCTGTCCTGTACCATTTCTCTGAGTATTCTCTTTCTGATTGGGGGAATTCCCTGTGGTGGGGGAAAAGAATACTGCCACCAAGTTTTCCCACTTGGATCGTAAGAGGCGAGAAGAAAGGGACGGGGAGAGGGACTAGGCATCCTTCTCCCTGTAGCCCCAAGGGGCAATTACCTAAAATGAAAAGAAAAGGCATAAGGGGTGCTGGCGGGCCTCGGGCCAGCACCCTAAGGTTTGGGTCTTTTAATGTGCGTGGATGTGGTACAGATGAGAGTAAAAGGGAAGAGATAGGTAGTATGTTTGTGAGAAGAAAGTTGGATGTGTTGGCTTTGAGTGAAACTAAGTTGAAAGGGAAGGGTGAGTGTATGTTTGGGAGTGTAAGTGGGAGGTTATCAGGAGTGAAGAGAGGGCGAGGGAGGGAAGGGGTGGCTATTCTAGTAAGTGAGGAGATAGGTAAAGGGGTAGTGGAGTGGAAGGAGGTTTCCTCAAGGATAATGTGGATGAAGGTGAAACTGGGAAAGGAGATGTGGGTCTTTGTAAGTGCATATGGGCCGGGCAGTGAGAAGAGCATGGAAGAAAGGGAGGCCTTTTGGATAGATTTAAATGAGTGCATAGAGGGTTTAGGAAGAAATATCAATGTAATAGTACTGGGAGACCTTAATGCTAGAGTGGGAAATGGTCCAATCGATGGAGTGGTTGGGAAGTGTGGAGTTCCAGGAAAGAATCGTAGTGGAGGGTTGATGGTGGAAATGTGTCTAGAAAGAGAGTTGATGATAGCAAATACAGTGTTTCGGAAGAAAGTCAAGCATAAGTACACATGGGAGAGGGTGGTGGAGGGAAGGGTGGTAGATAGAGCGCTAATGGATTATGTAGTGGTAAATAGGATTATGATAGGAAGAGTTAAGGATGTACATGTGCTAAGGGGAGAGGGTGGGGGAATATCAGGTCATTTTTTGGTGGAAGGTAAGTTGAGAGTGGAGGATAGATGGAGAAGGAGGAAAGGGACAAAAGGTAGGGAGGTTCTTAGAGTGAACTCCTTGAATGAAAAGGAAAAGGAGAAGGAGTACGAAAAGAAGCTGAAGGAGGAGTGGGAGGGAGTTAAGGATAGAGCAGAGATGGGTGTGGAGGAGGAATGGGGATGGTTCAAGGAGGGAGTCTTAAAGTGTGCAAGGATGGTGTATGGAACAAGAAGGACAGGGGGAAATAGAAGAATGGGTAGTGAATGGTGGGATGAGGAAACAAAGAAGGTTGTAGAAGAGAAGAAGCGAGCATTAACAGATTGGTTACAAAAGAGGACAGGGGAGTCATATGAGACGTACAAAGAAAAGAAAAGAGAAGTAAAGCAAAAGGTAAAGGAGGCAAGGAGGAGAGCAGATGTGAAATGGGGTAGGAGTATGACAGAAAATTTTGAAAGTAATAAAAAGATGTTTTGGAAAGAAATTAAGAGAGGAAGAGGAGGCGAATCAAGTAGGGAAGAAAAGGTAAAAGGTACAGATGGAGAGTTGATAATGGAAGAGATGGCAGTGAGGGGAAGATGGGCAGAATATTTTAGGGAGTTGCTGAATGTGAAGGAGGATAGGGAGGGAAAGATAGCTGCAGTGGGAAATACGAAGAAAATGAGAGTGATGAGTGAGGAGAATGGAGGAGAAATAAGGAAGGATGAGGTGAAGGCAGTTGTAAAGATGATGAAAGCAGGTAAGGCACCTGGTCTGGATGGACGTCATGCAGAATGTCTGAAAAAGGGAGGTTCAGTGATGGTGGACTGGTTGGTGAGATTATTTAATGTTTGCTGGAGAGAGGGTAGAGTACCGGAGGAATGGAGTAGTGCCTGTATAGTTCCTCTTTACAAGGGAAAAGGGGACAAGTGTGAATGTAGTAATTTCAGAGGGATTAGCCTGTTGAGTGTAGTAGGGAAGGCTTATGGGAGAATCTTAATTGGGAGGATTAGGAGAGGAACAGAAGGAGTAATTGGTGAGGAACAGTGTGGATTTAGGACGGGTAGAGGTTGTGTAGATCATATCTTTGTGGTAAGACAGATATGTGAGAAAGCTATAGGAAAGGGGAAGGATGTTTTTTGGGCTTTTATGGATCTGGAAAAGGCTTATGATAGGGTAGACAGAAAGGCACTGTGGGAGGTTATGCAGATTTATGGGATAGGAGGAAAGCTTTTGGGAGCTGTCAAGAGTTTTTATGTGAGTAGTAGAGCATGTGTTAGGATTGGAATTGGAGAGAGTGAGTGGTTTGAAGTAAAGGTGGGACTTCGTCAAGGATGCGTTATGTCGCCCTGGCTGTTCAACTTATACATGGATGGGGTGGTGCGAGAGGTGAATGCTAGGGTAGTGAGTCAGGGATTGGAGATGGTTAAAGAAAATGGAGAAAAGTGGGAGGTGAGCCAGCTGTTGTTTGCAGACGACACTGCGCTTGTGGCAGGGTCAGAGGAGGGATTGAGGAAGCTGGTGGCAGAGTTTGGGAGAGTATGTGATAGAAGAAAGCTAAAGATAAATGTGGGTAAAAGTAAGGTGATGAGATGTACAAGGGGTGAAAGTGGCAGTAGACTGGAAGTGAACATTAAGGGAGAGCGACTGGAGGAAGTGGATAGTTTTAGATACTTGGGTGCAAGTGTAGCAGGAAAAGGTGGAGTGAAGGTGGAGGTAGAATGTAGATTGAGAGAAGCGAGTAAATGCCTTGGTGGTTTAAAGAGTGTAATGAGAAATAGACATTTGGGAATGGATGCGAAGAGGAGACTGTATGAAGGAGTGATTGTGCCAACAGCACTGTATGGGGCAGAAACGTGGAACATAAGAGAAGAAGAGAGAAGGAGTTTGAATGTGTTTGAGATGAGGTGTCTGAGAAGTATGGTGGGGGTTACTAGGCTAGATAGAGTGAGAAATGAGGAGGTGAGGAGGAGAACAGGGGTGAAAAAGGATTTGGGAGATAGGGTTGATGAAAGAATATTAGGATGGTTTGGACACATGGAAAGAATGAGTGAAGAAAGACTAGTAAAAGAGGTATGGAAGGCAGATGTGGAGGGAGTGAACATGAGGGGACGTCCTAGGATGAGGTGGATGGATGGGGTGAAGGGGGCTTTGGGGAAGAGGGGAATGTCTGTTGAGGAAGGAAGGGAGAGGACGGAAGACAGAGGTGAGTGGAGAATGGTTGTATATGGATGATGTTGTGACTGCATGAGGAGGAATGGGCTGGGGGGTGGGGTAGTATGTGTGAGTAAATTTTGACGCAGCCCGAAGGGATTTCTCCCCGTCCTCTCCTTATATGCAAAGGGGGACGGAGAGGGGGGGTCGCCGATTAAATGAAGCGGCCTTGCTGTGGATGTACTGTGTCTTGCGACACTGCTTCTGACCCAGGGCGGTGGGCAGGGTGCAGGGATGACCCGTCATCCAGGAGGTGCTCAGATGAGAGGAAGGGTGGGAGGGGTGTGGAGTGTATTTAGGGATGAAATGGGTGGGAGTGTTTTTATGCCTTTCCCTTTTTGGCTACCTCCCTTGTAAGGGGGAAAAAGCCTTGGTATATGTATGTATGTACTAGTATACTCACCCCCTTTCCTCCTTCGTCCTCCCCAACACCCTCCCCACTACACTCCCAAACTCAAATTGTCCCCTCCCTTTCAACTTAGTTTCACTCAATGCTAACACACAGATCTTTCTTCTCATCTTCTCACAAACATACTGCTTCTCTCTTTCTTTTTAATCTCATCTGTACCACACCCATGCACATTAAAAGACCAAGAACTTAGGGTTCTGGTTGAAAAACTCTTCCGAGACCCTAATATGCCCTTGCTTTTTAAGGAATGTCCCTTTGGGACTACAGGGAAAAGGATGCTTATTCCTAATCCCATCCCGTTTTTTTTGTTTTTTTTTTATCGCCTTCTTCGACTCAAGAGGAAACACTCGGTAGCAGTATTCTTTCTTCCGTACCGGGCTCGGCGAAAAGAAAAATTTATATTCAGAGAAGTGGTACAAGACAGTATTACGAGTGGAGGGACAGCATAAAGGAGGGACAGTCGCAGTATGATAAATTGGCCTAATTTTTTTTATGAATAGAGATTTCCTCTATCACAGATATAATGATGTGTGTCTCTGGTCAACAGGGACACCCCATATAGAAACCAAAGTATCAGTTTGCATGCTACTGAGCATACATCAATCTCTCAATAACCTGCACACAATACCTCAGACGGAGAAATAATAATAACTGTAGTAATAGTATTGATAATATTAGTAATATACAATTATGATAATGACAATAATCATTAAGATCATAATAAATAACATTAACAAGAACAAGAATTACGAATAAGAATAAGAATAAGAATAAGAATAAGAATAAGAATAAGAATAAGAATAAGAATAAGAATAAGAATAAGAATAAGAATAAGAATAAGAATAAGAATAAGAATAAGAATAAGAATAAGAATAAGAATAAGAATATGAATAAGAATAAGAATAAGAATAAGAATAAGAATAAGAATAAGAATAAGAATAAGAATAAGAATAAGAATATGAATAAGAATAAGAATATGAATATGAATAAGAATAAGAATACGCATACCAATTTGAATGTGAATGAGAATGAGAAAGAGAATGAGAATGAGAACTAGAACATGAATGAGAATGAGAATGAAAACAAGAATGAGAATGAGAATGAGAATGATGATGAGCATACATCAATCTCTCAATAACCTGCACATAATACCTCAGACGGAGAAATAATAATAACTGTAGTAATAGTATTGATAATATTAGTAATATACAATTATGATAATGACAATAATCATTAAGATCATAATGAATAACATTAACAAGAACAAGAATTACGAATAAGAATAAGAATAAGAATAAGAATAAGAATAAGAATAAGAATAAGAATAAGAATAAGAATAAGAATAAGAATAAGAATAAGAATAGGAATAAGAATAAGAATAAGAATAAGAATAAGAATAAGAATAAGAATAAGAATAAGAATAAGAATAAGAATAAGAATATGAATAAGAATAAGAATATGAATATGAATAAGAATATGAATATGAATAAGAATAAGAATACGCATACCAATTTGAATGTGAATGAGAATGAGAAAGAGAATGAGAATGAGAACTAGAACATGAATGAGAATGAGAATGAGAATGAGAATGAGAAAGAGAATAAGAATGAGAACTAGAACATGAATGAGAATGAGAATGAAAACAAGAATGAGAATGAGAATGATGATGAGAATGAGAATGAGAATGAGAATGAGAATGAGAATGAGAATGAGAATGAGAATGAGAATGAGAATGAGAATGAGAATGAGAATGAGAATGAGAATGAGAATGAAAACAAGAATGAGAATGAGAATGAGAATGAGAATGAGAATGAGAATGAGAATGAGAATGAGAATGAGAATGAGAATGAGAATGAGAATGAGAATGAGAATGAGAATGAGAATGAAAATGAAAACGAGAATGAGAATGAGAATGAGAATGAGAATGAGAATGAGAATGAGAATGAGAATGAGAATGAGTATGAGAATGAGAATGAGATAGAGATTGAGAATTAGAATGAGAATAAGAATGAGAATGAGAATAAGAATAGTATGAGAATGAGAATGAGAATGGGAATGGGAATGAGAACAGGAATGAGAATGGGAATGAGAATGAGAATGAGAATGAGAATGAGAATGAGAATGAGAATGAGAATGAGAATGAGAATGAGAATGAGACGACGAGGACGAGAACGAAAAAGAGGACGTTGACGATAACGATAACGATAACGATAAAGATAACGATAACGAAGACGAGAATGAAAAAGGGGACGATAGCGATAACGATAACGATAGCGATAGCGATAGCGATAGTGATAGCGATAACAATAACAATAACAATAACAATAACAATAACAATAACAATAACAATAACAATAACAATAACAATAACAATAACAATAACAATAACAATAACAATAACAATAACAATAACAATAACAATAACAATAACAACAACAATAACAATAACAACAACAACAAATAACAATAACAATAAAATAACAATAACAATAACAATAACAATAACAACAATAACAATAACAATAACAATAACAATAACAATAACAATAACAATAACAATAACAATAACAATAACAATAACAATAACAATAACAATGACAATGACAATGACAATAACAATAACAATAACAATAACAACAATAATAATAACAACAATAACAGCAAATAACAATATCAATAATAATAACAGTAACAATCACAATAAATAACAATAACAATAACAAAACATAAAAAAACTCAAACTCACTCCATCTACAGACATCACTCCTGCGCCCACACGCCATCTTTCCCTACCTCCACCCCTCCCCTCGCCGTCAACTTCCAGTGCACCAGCTGCCTAGTGCATTCATCAACTCTGCCGACACGTGTTCTTGGTGCCTGCACCATCTACGGGTGCAACCATCTGGGTGAAATACATTTGCACGGGCAGTTCCCTGTATTCTATCTGCTTGAGGAAGTGGACGAAAGGTTCTCGAGGAAGAGAAGGAAGGAAGGAAGAGGAAGAAGGAAAGAAAAGGGAGGAGGAAGAAAATAAAATGGACAGGGGAGGCAAAGAAGAAAGGTGAGAGGAGGGAGTAGGGAGGAGAGAGATGGGGGGAGGGAAGATGAAGGAAAGGGCAAGGACGTAATTGAAGAAAACAGGTCGATGGAGTGCAGTAAAGAATCAGTAGGAGGGAGGACACAGAACCAAGCATTGGAGAAAGAAAAAGGAAAGGGAAGGAGGGACAGGAAAAAGGAGGTAAAAGGGGAAAGCAGAGAGAAGAGGAGGAGGAGATTGTAATGTTATTACTTGGAAAAGACGAGTGGCGGAATAAGAAATACTTAGAACAAAAATAGAAGATAAATGCGATGAAAAGGAGGTTGGTTAAAAGAAATAAAAGAAGATAACAGATTATAAATAGAGTGAGAAAGAGAGAGAGAAGGGGATGGGGAAGGGAGAGAGAGAGAGAGAGAGAGAGAGAGAGAGAGAGAGAGAGAGAGAGAGAGAGAGAGAGAGAGAGAGAGAGAGAAAGGAGGGGGGAGGGGGAGTGAGAACGAGAGAGAGTGGGGGAGGGAGGGAGAGAGCGAGAGAGAGAGAGAGAGAGAGAGAGAGAGAGAGAGAGAGAGAGAGAGAGAGAGAGAGAGAGAGAGAGAGAGAGAGAGAGAGAGAGAGAGAGAGAGAGAGAGAGAGAGAGGGGGGGAGAGTGAGGGAGAGAGCGAGATGCAGAAAAAAGAACAGACCAAGAAACCTCCATAGTCAGGAAATCGTAATGAAAATGAAATCTACAAACCAAAAGGAAAAACACGAAGAAGAATAAAGGAAAATGCAGGAGAATCAAGAAATAAAAATAAACTTAAATTGTGTGGTGTTGTTATGAATCCAGAAAAGGTGACAAAAAAGAATAAAGATTTTGAAAATTGATGCGTTCTAAAATTGAGACGAGAAATATATGATAAAAAAAATTAGCATCAGACATAAAATGAAATATAGTTGACGTGGTGAGGTTACCTCAAACCTCGAAGACTTAGTAAAACGATGGGACGAGAAAATGTCTAAGAGAAGCATGGCTAACGAAAGCGAAGAAGAAAAAAAAAATAGGGTACACAAGACCTAACCCAGAGAGATTCCAAGAGAACATGAAGATTACAGAGAAGGGAAATAAGACTCGTAAGAAAAATTTGAAAGATCTTCAGATGAGGTCAAGATGAAAATAAAATCAGGAAGTAGGAAGTTAAACTCTTGCACAAGATTAGGTCAAGATAGAAGTCAGGTCATGGAATAAAAGGTGAACTTACAGCTGAACATGAGACAAAAAGAAAACAAATCTAGAGAGTAAAAGACCAAATGAATGCAAACGACAAGGTTCAGGCGAATACAAGGTCACAACTTAATAAGAGAATTGACGGGAAGGTCAAAATAAGGTCATGAATGAAGAAAGATGAAAATAAAGTCACGAGCTTAGAAGGATGAAATAAGATCTCAAATTAAACAATGGTGGAAGCAAGGTCCCGAATTAAAGAGCAGATAAATAAAGTCACTATTTAAGAAGTGATATTTCTTTAGCAGACAATGTAAAAAATAAGTTCGAAAGGCATAACTAATGAAAAAGACGAGGTTGATATGATATAAGGTCACGGAGAAGAAAATACAACCCAAGAGATTGAGGAAAATATAAAGCAACATATATCAGTATGCATTATCATATGCAGTCTATCATTACTTACATATTCATTTATACGTTCAAATATTTGTATTTATTTGTTAATTTATTTATTTGATTATATTGTTTATACATACCGTCTAGGGTATTTGCTGCTTGCTATTGTGGCCAGAGTCACACATAATTTTGTCTGTGATAGAGGAGGACTCTGTTCATAGAGAAATGATGACACTACTATTATATTGCGACTGTCCCTCCGTTATGCTGTTCCCCAACCCCTTGTTACTGTCCTGTACCATTTCCCTGAATATTCACTTGCTTATTTTTGCTTACCCGCTACAGGGAATGCGGCTGTCCCCTAGCATACATCGGTGAATCAGGTCGAGGGATTGAAAAGAGATTGAGCGAACACACAAATGACATAAGATGACACAGGACATCTAACTCCCTTGTTCGCCACCTCCAACAGTGTAACAACCTACCTGATTGGAACAAAGTCGAGATTTTACATAAGGTATTACAAAAGAAAATGAGAAAGACGGTGGAAGCTATCACCGAATTAAAACGCCGAAGTCCTTTTGAGTCTGTATTAGCCAAACGGAATACAGATGTAAAAGTTACTGGTTGCAACCCCTCTCTTTGTGATGCTGCCGGTTCTTCGATCGGTCTCGGGCGTCCCAGGTCAGTCTTGACCTGGGGTTTCACTACTTCAATGCCAGCCTCTTATTCATATATATTTGTACACTTTACATCACTGTCTACGCCATGGCTGTGAATTGCATTTTGTTAATAAAGTAGTATGGTTGTGCTTGGTGTTGCGTCATTCATTTACGAATATCATAACTGGGATTATAGTTGTTATGTGAGTGGTTGGTGATATTAGGCATCTGCCTTGATCATGTGTCGATCATGAGCTCATTCCATGATAGGATTTCTTTCACGTGTCTGAACACCTGATGTGAGTATAAATCATGGTGATTCGTGAGCGTTTCCTTATATAGTTCCATATTTCTCCTCTTTACGGAAGGTGACTCCCGTCACCTTGTATAAAATTAAATGGAAGGGGGTGGTGAGAAATATGTACATAAAATCCGTTTATGTTATGATACTCATGGAATGTTCATCGTGTACCGACCAAAGAGGGTTTGATTCAATTGAATGTGCTCAACTTACGGGGTGGTTTAAATGGGAGTACCATAACATAAGGCGTTTTTTACCAAGGTATGGTAGGATCAATAACAGATGTTACAAACACTATCAGGGGTACTGACATATGGTTTTTATTAACTACGACGAAATCATATTGTCTGTTCTAGCGAGTTATCACTGGACTCTCGTTGTTATTGTCAATTCCTGGTAAGAGCAGGGTGAAAGGATACTTATTTCTTGTCTGTAAGAAAAATTATACATATTTCCGTCTATCACTTCGTAACTATGTTTTACGATAGTCGTTATTATATGATCGTAAGTCATTTTGTATCTTTTCTTTGAAATCGGTATAAACATTAATGGATCGCATCTAATAACTTACCATCACTTGGTGAGGTGCCTTTAGGGAAAATATGTGATAGATGAAATACAGACGTACATATTACACTTGTATATATATATGTACAACACTAAATGGGTCCCAGTGATTAGAGATACATTCTAACAACCACAATACAACATTGGGAGACCCAATGGGGTTACATGCAGAAATTGAAATGCGGTACTGCCGAGGAACAGAACTCATCGATCACATGACAAGTGCCGTAGTACGCTACGGCAGTATCGCATTTCAGTTTCTGCATGTGGCCCCATTGGGTCTCCCGATGTTGATGGCTTAGAATTAAAGTGCATTGTGATTGTTAAAATGTATATATATATATATATATATATATATATATATATATATATATATATATATATGTATATATATATATATATATATATATATATATATATATAATTTTTATGACAGTTGTATGCAGGGTTCGAACCCGCTGTACTCGGCTATCCGTAAATTACCTGTACGGTGCCCTAGACCACTACGCCACAGAGGCTATAAAATCCTTGAAACCTGGAATCGAACTGATTCCCGAGGGAAGGAAGATCACTTATTACGGCGATCCGAATTCCTGTTTTACTCAAGGACCACTCCACCAGTGGTATGGGGTAAGGACCGGGACGAACCCCTTTCACGCTTATCGCCATTGTAACTATGAGAGAAATACGCTAATGGCAGCGACATCAAACCGATAATTTTTATGACAGTTGCATGCAGGGTTCGAACCCGCTGTACTCGGCTATCCGTAAATTACCTGTACGATGCCCTAGACCACTACATCACAGAGGCTATAAAATCCTTGAAACCTGGAATCGAACTG
>NC_134783.1:14590811-14598311 GCF_046742065.1 Oratosquilla oratoria
ACTGGGGTAGGATGGGTGATGGTCTAGGCATTCTGTTTAGGATGTAGACATACAACAACCTACCGCAAAAGAGGACTAGGAATATGTGGGTAAGGAGTTCGGTAACAGAGATAAATACGAGTGTATTGGTTGGGGGAGAGAAAGATTGTTCAGTAGGTCAGAGTAAGTATGGTTTAGCCATGTGACATAATCTTGCTTTTCCATTAATAAGGATAGTAGTCTCGGGGGGATAGGGGGGTAAGGGAGGGCGGTTATGGGCATTAATATTGTTCTGAAATTATAAGTCTGGATGTTGTGATGATGACTTGGGTGGAGACTAGTATCTCCGTAGAATATTTAACACGATTCTGGAATAGAGGTTGTCCCCTTGATCCTACGTTCTACCGTGGAAGGGTAGTCCTTACAAAAAACTGAGACTAAATTGGTACTTGGAAAGAATATGAAGTGTTCCTTGTTGATGTGGATATGGTGGATGTCGTCTTCAGTTGAAGTCTTGAAACGGCATCTGTCTATCGTAGTGTTAGGAAGGTCTGTAATTTGTTCATGCATGATGGTTTGGTAATGTGGTAGAAACGGAATAGAAAGGCAGGGCATACATGGTAGTTCTGTATAGCGGACTTGCATTGGAGGAATTCTGAGGTAGGGATGTGTGATAGCCATTGTCCGTCTACGGATTTTATTGAGGTGATGGGTTGGAGGTTGAGTGTAGTTGTTTTGCCATTAAAGGGGTAAGAGAAAGGGTGGACATTCCATCCAAGGAAATTCTTTTCCGAGTCTAGGGGTCTGTAGACATAGCATCTATTCCTAACAAGGTCTCGAGTAGTGGATGATAGTGGTACAGGCGTTTTGGTGAGCATAACCCGTTCATTTATTCTATTTGATTTTATTATATATATATATATATATATATATGTATATATACATATATATATATATATATATATATATATATATATATATTGCAGAGTGAGTGCTGAGTTCAACCTTTCAAAAGGCAAGAGTTTGACACTCCATTTATATCCTATATAGAGTGGAGGAAATTGGAATGGGTAATGCCAAAATGTTTGTCCAAGTTTAGTGCGGCAAAGTAAAGGGTAAAGACTTCTAGTTCATGTAGTCTGTAGGAGTATGTGAGTGAGAATTAGTGTAGTTGTGCGCATCTGTTAGTGAGCGTGTCTACCGACTGAACCAGGTTGCGTGCATTTATTGACTTGTCATAGACAGTTCTATCTCGTTTGTAAAGATGGGTGACCATTTTGTCTATCTGATTTTGGACGTTGTCCAAATCATCTTCTGTGGCCGCACCAAATAGTTCTTTGGAAATGAAGCCCATGATATTGAAAATTCTAGGTTTAGACTTAAATTTGTTTGTGATCATGTAGTACATTTGACTAGCAATGGAGTTATGTCCGTGTCGGGAGGTGTTGAACTTACTCTTGAAGTGCTAATCGAATCATTTGACGCGTTCTCTTATGGTGGTAATTTCTACCTCGGGGTTCCCTATAGCCATGCCGATCTTCCATAGGTGTTTATCTAAGCGAATCTTAAAGCTTCGAACTGAACTACATTGCACTGTCTCTACAGGAAGTTTATTCCATTCATTGACTAGGGTGTTGGCGAAGTTGTTTCTACCCACTTCCAAGTTAATATATTTCTTGCCAGTTTCAGACCATTATTTCTTGTCGGATTCATTCAGTGTATTTTTTCAGTATTTATGTTGTCAATTTCTTTTAGAATCTTAAAGACCTGTATCAAGTCACCTCTGAGTCTATGTTTTTTTCTTTTCTTTTTTAGGGAAAACAGACTCATATGTTTTAGTCGACTTTAGTATGATCTATTTTTTATATTTGGAATCAATTTCATGACTCGCCGTTGTACTTTTTCCAATCTGTCAATGTCTTTAACGAGATTTGGTGACCACACGGAAACAGCATATTCCACATGTGGAAGAACTAGCGATTTATATAGCTTTTTAATGAGAGATGGACTTTTTAAATCAAAAGATTACACAATCAGTCCTAGAATCTTATTTGCTTTCTCAGAGGCTGAAATACAATGCTTAGACGATCTGAGATCGCTACTGATAATTGCGCCGAGATCCTTTTCACTATCCACTTTTGTTAACGAATTTCCAAATAACTCGTAATCGTACCTACTGTTATTTTTACCTATGTGCATAACAACCTTGCATTTACTTGTGTTAAATTTCATTAGCCACTTTTCAGACCATTGCTGAAATTTATCTAAATATTCTTGAATATCTAATTAATTCAAGGGATCATTTGCCAGTCCGCACAAATTTGTATTACCAGCAAATTTGGAGACAATACATTTTAGTCCATGATCTATATCATTTATATATACTATGAATAGAAGTGGCCCAAGAACGGAACCCTGAGGAAATTAACTCGTAATACTTTTCCATCTAGATATTTTGCTATTTAAACCAACTCTCTGTTTTTTATCGTTCTACCATTTACAAGTCCAACTTAATAGGCTATCGCTTACTTCGTGTGAAGCTAATTTAGTAAGTAGCCTTTCGAGGGGGACGATATCAAAAGCTTTTGCATAGTCTATATATATTAAATCTATACTGTTTTTTTTTGTCATAATTCGAGATGACTGTGTTGTAGATTTTAAGTAAGTTAATCACGGAAGAACGTTTATTTCTGAATCCATGTTGGCTATCATTTATCAAGCAGTTATTTTCTAAACGATGTTTGATAGTATCTCTGATGATAATTTCTATATTTTTCCTGCGATTGAAGTAAAGCTTATAGGCCTGTAATTATTTGGTTTATTTTTGTTACATTTTTTGAACATGGGAGTTGCATTATCTAGCTTCCATTCTCTTGGGACATCTCCGAATTTGATGGATTTCTTGAAAATAATTTCTAATGGAACAACAATTTCATTTTTCATTTCCTTTAAGATTCTTGGATGCTAACCGTGAGACCCTGGTGTTTTATTAATTTTGTGTTTTTCTATACATACTTTAATTTTTTCTTTTATTATATTTACCATAGGAAGTTCACAGGTTTTAGTTTCGAGTTCGTTTTGAAGTGTTTCGCTTACGAACACTGAGCTAAAATAGTTGTTTAAGATATCACACATTCCTTCATTTAAATATTCAAGTTGACCGTCAGTAGATATATTGGGACAATGTGATTCCTAATAACCTTTTTATCTCTAATGTAACTATATAATTCTTTGGGATTCTCTTTAGATTTATCAGCGATATTAATTTCGTATTGTCATTTTAATTTTCTATTGTCTATATCAAATATCTGTATTATTACATAACTTTGATAGTCATTTGGTGCACCCGAGAGCTTGTGTTTCTTAGAAGCCTATCTGTTTTCAGCAATACTTTTTTCAGTTTCTTTGTCAAGCCATTTTGAATGAGCCTGATTTTGGAGGGTGTTTGTCTGTAAACGGGATGTAAGTATGAATCATCATACTAACCGTATTTTGAAACACCTCCTACATCTGACCTATAGGTCTTTAGCTTAATTTTGCTTCTCAATTGTGTAAAGGGAGGCTGAGGTCCCATAAATGATATGTTTTTTGTCAGAGTTGAGGGAGCCATTGCTGCAGGCCTGAACCTGTCAGAGCCAGTCTTCCCAGGTGTCGCTGGTTTTTATTTAGATCGGACGGAGTATTTCCATGATTTTCCTGTTGGCTCTTACTAGCTCATTTCCTTGGGAATGATAGGCAGTTGAAAAGCAACGGTCGATCTTGTACAGTTCTGCTATACGTTCAAGAACTAAGTTTTTTAATTCAGTGCCTTTGTCTGGGAGTATCCTGTGTGGGATATTGTATTTCCTGAAGACCTCATCAGCCAGTGTTTGTGCCACTGTTTCGGCTGATTTATCTGGTAAGGGAATGAGGATCGTGAAGTTGTAGAAGTAATCTACAGTGGGTAGGAGATACTGTGAACCTTGACGGTTGGTAGGTAGTTTTAACATGTCTATAGCTAGTGTGTCCCAAGGTCTGGGTGGGATTTGTGCCTCTTGCATATGTATGGATTTTGGATTTGGGCCCCGGAGTTGGTTGCATATTGAGATGTGTTCTATGTACTCAATGATGTCAATTTGCATATCTGGCCTGTTGTATTCTCGCCTTGTTTTTGCTAGGCATTTATTTCTCCCAGGATGGCTGGCCATAAGGCTGTCATAAATTATGAACAGTATCCTTGGAATTAGTGTGCTGGGGAATGATCTACTTATGGTTGTTTACTATTACCCTTATCAGTACATCATCTTGCATATGTAATTCCTGTGAGGGCACTGTTGGGGTTATATCAAGTGTGTCTCCTGACTCAAGATGACTAGGTAGGATCCCTTCTTTGTTCATGTTTGGATTTTCTAGGGAAATGCACTGGGTGACCGGGAACCTGGAAATTTGCGTGTTCTGACTTAACGCGTCGGCCACCACGATTGCCTTGCCTCTGATGTAGGCTATCACTGGGTCAAATTCCAGGATAGTAGTGTGCCATCTAGCTATTTTCCCTATAGGGATTTGCCTTTAAAGAAGTCAACCAATTGTTGGGGGTCAGTAAGCACAGTTATTTGGTGACCTAGAATTATATCCCTGAAGTGTTTGAGAGCCCAAACAACAACTAAGGCTTCTAAGTGTGTGACCGAATAATGCGATTCGGCTGAGTTAATCACTCTGCTCGCATAAGCAGTGGCTCTATGTTTCCCGTCCAAATCTTCCTGTTGGAGCACTGTTCCTAAGCCTAGTTGAGAGTAATAGTGTAGTGTAGAGGAAGAATTCCTTTCTGAAGTCAGGGAGACATAAAATGGGAGCATTGCACAAGGCTTACTTGATTCTTTGGAAATTATATTTTTCTTCCTTTTTCCTATTTAAAGGCCACACCTTTACGGGCAAACTTGTGAAGAGTAGCCGCAATCTCCGCAAAGGCCTTAACGAAGTGCCTGTAGTAGGTAGTGAGTGCTAAAATTTTGTGTCTTGTCCGCGTTCTTGGGTCTTGGGAAGCTACGTATGGTCTCTATTTTGTCGTCATCGATATGGATACCGTATCTGCTCACGGTATGTCCTAGGAATCGTGATTTATTTTTAAAGAAGGAACACTTGTTGAGTTGGAATCTCAGGCTCGCCTCGAATATCGTCCTGAGAATATGGTGTAAGGTTTCAAGGTGTGCCTCAAGGGTGGTGGAGTAGAGAATGAAGTCGTCAAAGTAGACGAAAAGGGACCTACTGATTAACTCTTTAAACACATGGTTCATGAGGCGCTGTAGGGTGCTAGAGGCGTCCCTTAAGCAAAAGGACATTTGAAATGTCTTGTGGCCGTGCTGAAGGCCGTTAAGGGTTTCGGCTCTTCAGTAAGTTTGTTCTTCCAGAAGGCAAGGTCGATGTCCAGGGTTGAGAAAACGGCGTTTCCATTACAAAGAGACTGAAGAACATCTGCCATAACGGGCATTGGCATGGGGTCCGGGGTGGTGTTTGTGTTCATCTTGCGGAAGTCTATGAGAGTCTAAAGGAACCATCTTTCTTAGGAACTAGGAAAGGTTGGGAATTCCAAGGGGCGTGTAAAGTCTAACGACACCTTGGTCCAACATTTGATCAATGTGGTTTGAGGCAAGAAGTTCCCTGCTTTGGGGATACTATACGCTGACGTATAGGCAGGGGTTGTGCTGGGGGAATGTGTATTTGCTGTTTTACCAATGAGGTTTTACCTAGTGGTCCCCTGCTAGGACGATGGTTGTTATGTATGTTTGTAGGGGGTTCTGTAGTTGTGCTTTGGCTTTGGGAAGTCAACTACATTAATTTCCTTGAGATCTATCACATATATAGACATTGAAGTGTGTAGTAGGTAGACTTATGTCTCCTGTATCTTTTGTAGGGGGTGTACATGCCCTAGGTGGATGTGCTTGTTCAAACTAATTGGGGAGGAGGTCGAATTTCTTACTATAGCCAAGGAGCATTTGCCCTGTCTAACTCTATCCCAGATGGGGTGGGGGGTGGGGGGTCAAGTTCCTGCGCACACATATTTCTGGTATTATAACTATATCTTGATATGGTAATATATCTGGTATATATGTGAATTATTTTGCATTCACCTGGTTCGATTGCCTCTTTTTCAGTAAGCATTTTTGTTCTGACGTACTTTGGGAAGGTGTTATGTGGAGGTGGTGGTTGTTTCCCTAGGTGTTTCGTAAACACGTGGGGGTAATGACATAGGATGCTGAGTCAGTGTCGACCACATGGGGTCATGCGTCAGCATTCTGTGTTGCAAGGTGCCTGTGCTTTGCTTATGTAAGGGTTCTGTCGGCTCATGAGAACTTATCCCAATGTGGTGTTTGGGTACAAGGAATGTGCTCTACTGAGTATGGTGGCCACAACATCCCCTAGGGACCCGGGGTTGGGTGAGGTATGTACTGCTACTTCTCCTATTTGAAGCTTAGTGCCCTTTGTTAGAATGTTTATGTTATATGCAGAAAGAAAGTCTAACCCTAGAATACCATCATATTTTGAGTCCCCTCTCCCACGACGTGAAAGATACAATTTGGGAAAGTGAAAGGGCCTATGATTAGTGGGAGGGTGAGGGTGGAACAGTCAAGGGAGAAACCGCCTAAAATTGATCCCTTAAAAGAAGGTCGAGAAGTAGGATACGTATCCGTCAGTCAAGAACATATTGTAACTGGTAACAGATTAATCATCGTGCCTGTGTCAGTCACATGCCTTGAAAGGTTAGCACCCTTGCACCCGTGGTATTGAGAGTTAGGGGGTCTTGTGATATGAGGCCTTTTTGTATTCCTCCAAAGTGTGTGAGGTTGTATCCTTAGGTGTTGCCTACCTTGGGTGGAACTGCTCTGTCAGGGACGTGATGTTCTTACTTGTGCTTGTGTTCAACTTTGGCGTAAGATCAAGGGTTGTGTATGGGAGGTTTGTGCAAGGCACTCGCTATCTGAGTGTTTCCATAAATCATGATATATGTAGTATTTAGGTGGTCTGAGGACAGTTGAGGATGTATGAGGGTTTTGGTAGCAGTATTAGATTTTAGAAGGAGCATGTGTGTTGTGGTATGAGCAGTATCTTGACTGAGTAGGGGGGAGGTAGAAACTACATTAGGGTTTTGGTGACGGTATTCACTGTCCGAATGAAAATGGAATCGTGGTACGAGCAGTATTTGCCCTGGGGATTAGTGCTTGATCTATTCTGAGTCATACAATCCTTGTCAGAGTGAGATGTCGTGTTGTGAAAGAAGCAGAATGTTTGCTGTTGTGAACTGAGGCGACAATTTTGTGTGTCGTGAGAGTCTGTTAGGTATATGGTGCACCAGTAGTTCTTTGCTATCCTACTCGGTTGGGGGTTATGACTGAAGAGAGGTAAATGGTTGGGTGCCTCTTTTGTCAAAGAGACCGGTATAGTGTCCATCCTGGCTGGACGTGTCTGGTTGAATTTATAAATACCGCATTTCTGTACGATATCTAAGACATTAGGGTAAGGGGTAGGGTCTTTATCATTAAGGTT
>NC_134783.1:14610811-14615811 GCF_046742065.1 Oratosquilla oratoria
GCGTTTGTGCGCGTGTGTGCGCGTGTGTGCGCGTGAGTGCGTGTGTGTGCGTGTGTGCGCGTGTGTATATATATGTGTGTGTGTGTGTGTGTGTCTGTGTGTGTGTGTGTGTGTGTGTGTGTGTGTGTGTGTGTGTGTGTGTGTGTGTGTGTGTGTGTGTGTGTGTGTGTGTGTGTGTGTGTGTGTGTGTGTGTGTGTCTACGTGTGCGCGCGCGGGCGTATGTGTGTGTGTGTGTGTGTGTGTGTGTGTGTGTGTGTGTGTGTGTGTGTGTGTGTGTGTGTGTGTGTGTGTGTGTGTGTGTGTGTGTGTGTGTGTGTGTGTGTGTGTGTGTGTTTGTGTGCTTGCGTGTGCATGTGCGTGTGTGTGTGCGTGTGGGGGGGGGGAGAAGGAGGAGGAGGAGAAGAAGGATGAGGAGGACTAGGAGGTGGAAGAGGAACGAGCAGCTATTAAGCGGAAGCGAACTCAGTTCGCCCCGAGACAAGGAGGAACTTCCTTAGTTCATCTGGTGCAGGAGTTAATGAATGATGTGGCTCTCCTTCGAGTTATGAAAGCCGGTCGCAGATTCTTCGCCTTCCCATGAGTTCGCAGAAGTTTGTCAACTCCGCAAGGACGCCGTCGCCTCCACCGGGTGTCAAATGAGTCTCAAGTTCTTCGTCTGCACAAGAACGAGTCAGAGGATATCAACTAGGCACTTGAATTTTCTTAATTTATGGTGACTCTTGCTAATATTCCCTCGTAATTATCTTTGGGTTTTGGGGGTTTGTTTTGGGGAAAAGGAAACTGGATAACTAAGTCAAGAAGGGAAACTGTTCCTCTGATAAGTTAGGATTATAATACGGATTTTATTAACATTGAAAATATGCAGGAATATACATAAATGTGGAGAAAAATACTTTTTCTATTATTTCCTCTTGTGTTTTTCACCAGGCAAGTCACATATCTTCGCTATAGTCTCCACAGTTATCAGGAAAGTAATCTAGATGTGATCTTAGCAAATGCAATTTTACTGACTTACGTGCTCTGCATCAGTTCTTGAACGATGAACACGTATTCTGAACTTCTTTTGTTCCAAGGAAATTGTCCACAACTGATTTGAAGGCTTACCATGCATTTCTCTCTGCTTCACTCATTACTCTATCAAACTGTCCATTCTTCATTAGGCTTCTGAGGGCCATTGAAAACACATGCATTCACTTTTGCGTCAGTGACTTGAGGAAATGTCTGCCGTATGAAAGCAAATGCTGGACTTCCTTTACTGACGGCCCTGACAAAATTCTTCATCAATCGAAGTTTTATATAAAGCGGTGGCAGCAAAACTTGATAAGGGTTGACCAGTGGATCAACAAATACATTGTGTGAGCCAGTTTTGAGTATTTCTCTAGATGGCCATTTATTATGCTCGTAGTGTTTGTCACCTGTTCGGCTATTCCAAAGAAAGGAAAAACATGGGTATTAAATATAACCACCTTACATTCCTAATATTAGGAACACAACCTAAAGATATATAATGTAAATATCATGAAATATGAGATAAAGGAGATAAGAGAAATGTAATAAAATCCAATTACACAGTGAAAACATATGAAATGACAATGTCTTTTTAGCTTTAAATCTTCATAGATCTTCTAATTATGGTGACTGTGCTTCAGAGCACTAAGCAAAATCTTCATATTCTCATAACTCTTAGTTAATTGAACTGAATGTGCGGCAGGAACAGATAAATCTTATTACGAATGTTTAAAAAAAACAGCTTTCAAACTGTGACTCGACGAGTCAATGAAGAATCTCCATTCCACTGGACTATAAATTGAACTAAAGGCTTCAATTAGTACTTTAATATCACTGCAATATATTGATGAAAAGTTGTCATAAAGTGAGAAAAAATTACGAAATTCTTAACCTTATTTGCGATATCAGAAATATGTAGTTCTTGATGCAAGTAAATTGTTT
The DNA here is from genome assembly GCF_046742065.1 of Oratosquilla oratoria. Classification (NCBI taxonomy): domain Eukaryota; kingdom Metazoa; phylum Arthropoda; class Malacostraca; order Stomatopoda; family Squillidae; genus Oratosquilla; species Oratosquilla oratoria. The sequence goes on from NC_134783.1 coordinate 14,612,763, forward strand.
TCGTCAAGGAACAACCCAAGTAACTGGGCACACTGTTGATAACCCTAAATGCCTTGTTAAATAATTCAGTTGTGCTTGACTTCAAAACTTTGGTTGGTTCTCATTGGGGATTGGAGGTTGATACAAAGCAGAGGTGTCCATATCTTCAAACTAGGTATTACTGTCTTCAGCGATATCTATGTCCTTGGGCACACTTGGTACTGGAGTTTCTGGATCATGAGCCAGTGGCTTTCTGGCAGATACACAATATGGTGCTAGTTCTTCTCATTTATGGCTCGGGTTCCGAATAGCGACTGTCAAAACAGCGACTGTCAATAGAGCGACTTCACAATCGCGATTCTTTTAAAACAGCGACCATCACAACAGAGACCACATGATAGCGATTGTATTATAAGAGCGACTGTCATAACAGCGACATTATCGCATCAGCAGTCCTCCAAATGTTGCTATCATTATTTTTTATCATTGAAAGAAAATATATTATTAAAAGAATTAAAAAAAAATACTTATACATCATTTCAGGTAACAATATTTTTTGCACATACTGTGTGAAAATGAAATTAAATTTATGAAACAAATTATCTAAATTGAAATTATACAACTTTCATATGTGGACTAAGGTAAATGGTGTTATCATTGCACAAAAAGTTGCCTAACATTGATAACATATTATAACAAGGAGTCTAGGGTTGGGTTGTTCAAAAACTAATTCTGGCGTTAGTTTATCTTGATGTTCATGATGCTTAATGTCAAGATAGATTTAACGCCAAGATAATGCAAAATTTTGTTTTGAACAACCCAGTCCAGAAATTCAACATCATTATGAGCATACAGGAGGGGAGCGCATCGAATGTAGGATGTTTCGGCCACTGACGTTTCGGCCAGAACTCTGCAGGGTAGGACGTTTCGGCCAGTCCTCCAAATGTTGCTATTATTATTTACTTATTATTGAAAGAAAATGTATTATTAAAAGAATTAAAGAAATATATATCATTTCAAGTGACAATATTTTTGCACATACTGTGTGAAAACGAAATTAATTTTATGAAACAAATTATCTAAATTGAAATTATACAGTGCACCAAATTATCTAAATTAAAATTATACAGCTTTCATGTGTGGACTAAGGTAAATGGTGTTATTGTTGCACAAAAAGTTGCCTAACATTGATAACATATCATAACAAGGAGTCTAGGGTTGGGTTGTTCAAAAACTAATTCTGCGGTCAGTTTATCTTGATGTTAAAAGTCATGGTAACGCTCTGTGTTACCATGATGTTTAATATCAAGATAGATTTAACGCCAAGATAGTGCAATTTTTTTTTTTTTTTTTTAACAACCCAGTCCAGAAGTTCAACATCATTATGAGGATGCAGGAGGGGAGCGCATCGAATGTAGGCTGTTTCGGCCACAAACGTTTCGGCAACTGACGTTTCGGCCAGAACTCTGCAGGGTACGACGTTTCGGCCAATCCTAAATGTTGCTATTATTATTTACTTATTATTGAAAGAAAAATATTATTAAAAGAATTAAAAAAAACGACGTAGGACGTTTCGGCCAGTCCTTCAAATGTTGCTATTATTATTTACTTATTATTGAAAGAAAATGTATTACTAAAAGAATTAAAGAAATATATATCATTTCAAGTGACAATATTTTTGCACATACTGTGTGAAAATGAAATTAATTTTATGAAACAAATTATCTAAATTGAAATTATACAGTGCACCAAATTATTTAAATTAAAATTATACAGCTTTCATGTGTGGACTAAGGTAAATGGTGTTATTGTTGCACACAAAGTTGCCTAACATTGATAACATTATAAACATATCATAACAAGGAGTCTAGGGTTGGGTTGTTCAAAAACTAATTCTGGCGTTAGTTTATCTTGATGATAAAAGTCATGGTAACGCTCTGTGTTACCATGATGTTTAATGTCAAGATAGATTTAACGCCAAGATAGTGCAAAAAATTATTTTGAACAACCCAGTCCAGAAGTTCAACATCATTATGAGCATGCAGGAGGGGAGCGCATCGAATATAGGATGTTTCGGCCACAGACGTTTCGGCAACTGACGTTTCGGCCAGAACTCTGCAGGGTACGACGTTTCGGCCAATCCTAAATGTTGCTATTATTATTTACTTATTATTGAAAGAAAAATATTATTAAAAGAATTAAAAAACCGACGACCGAGCAACCGACCAGTAAATTCACTTCAGTGAACTTATCTCACGAAGTGAACACAAACATGTAAACACAAACAAATAAATATGAGCGATAGAAACATAAGTCTGCGACCTTTTGAGCATATTTCATTCTGAACCTATCTCACAAAGTAAACACAACTGAACGCGTAAATACAAACACGAAAACACAAGCAATTGAAACATAAGTCTGCGACCATTCTGACCGGTCGATAGTAAAGTCGCTATTATTACAGTCGCTGTTATAATGCGGTCGCCATTAGGTCAGTCGCCGTTTTGAAAGTCGCTCACCTGATTACGTCGCCCTTATGAAGTCGCTATTATGACTGTCGCTGTTTTGACAGTCGATATCCGGCCCGGATCCCGTCATGCCCTTACTTCAATGTTATGTTCTACAGCATGAAGAGCGAAACTTTTATCTTGATCTCCAACTTCGATGCCAAAATAGGTATCGTAACATGATTTTACAAACTAGATAATTTCGAATGTTGATCAGGCATTCTTACTTTGCCAAAGTGTAGCAAAACTTGTTTGGATCATTTTTGCATATCCTTCTGTTCATTGTTAATCCCTGCAATAGAATTAATGAAATTATAAAATACACAAATTCACATGTACACATACATATAATCGCCCGCGTATGTCTCTGTGTGTGCATTGCGTGTGTATAGGTCCACAAACTGAAAACCTACCATTCCTACACTGTCTGAAAGAGCATTGATCATCTGCTGAAATAATAGAAAAATATGAAAACACAGCCATACATTTCGTTTACTAAGGTTCTTGAATGTATATCTTAACCTTTCTATAGTAACTAACTACCTTTATTTACTTTATTACGT
>NC_134783.1:14620811-14633311 GCF_046742065.1 Oratosquilla oratoria
ATGTTCATGCTTGTGTTTTAGAGAAAGTGAAACAGGATGCATATGATAGTTTGTGGGTTGAGTTAACCCAAACAAATGGACAAAAATGAATATAGGTGTAATATATAGGCCAAAGACATTATCATTAGCAGACGACAAACTGTTATTTCAAGAACTGTCTATTTTCTGCAACCGGGATTTATTGATAATGGGTGATTTTAATTTTACTGACATTGATTGGATGACCCTTGAACATGGCCATATAGGTAGTCGCTTGATTGATTTTCTTGGTGACAATTACTTAATTCAGCATGTAAAAGAGCCCACAAGATATGGAAACTTACTCAATCTATCAATCACTAGCCGCGAAAGCATGGTAACTGATGTAGAAGTCAGTGAATCTGTTGCAAATAGCGATCACAAATTAGTTAGATTCAAACTCCTAAACAATTTTAGAATAGATACTTGTGTTTCTAAAATACCCGATTTCAGTAAAGCTCAGTTCATAGGACTACGTCAGGAGCTTCAGCTTACAGATTGGGAGGCAAAATTAAACGAAAGACCTGTAGATCAGATGTGGGAAATATTTCAAAATACGCTCACTAAGATAATTCCTACTTACATTCCTTTTAAGGACAGACGTCCCCCAAATCAGACTCGCCCAAAGTAGCTCGACAAAGAAACTGAAAAAAGTATTGCTAAAAAGAGACAGGCTTATAAGAAATATAAGTGCTCGGTGCATCTAATGACTATGAAAGTTATGTATCAATACAGAGATATTTAAAAACGACAATAAGAAAAAGAAAACGACAATACGAAATTAACATCGCTGATAAATCCAAAGAGAATCCCATAGAATTCTATAGTTATATTAGAGAGAAAAAGGTTATTAGGAATCACATTGGTCCACTATTATCTACTGACGGTCAACTTGAATATTCAAATGAAGGAATGTGTAATATCTTAAACAATTATTTTAGCTCGGTATTCGTAAACGAAACACCTCAAAGTGAATTACAAACTGAAACCTGTGAAAAGTCTGGGGTAAACTTACTCACTACGGTAAATATAACAAAAGAAAAAATTAAAAGGTGTATAGATGAACTCAAAGTTAATAAAACGCCAGGGCCTGACGGTTGGCATCCAAGAATCTTAAAGGAAATGAAAAATGAGATTGCTGTTTCATTAAAAGTTATTTTCAAGAAATCCATCGTATCCGGAGATGTCCCAAGGGAATGGAAGCTAGCTAACATTACTCCCATATTCAAAAAAGGTGACAAAAAGAAGCCAAATGACTATAGGCCTATAAGTTTGACTTCAATCGTAGGAAAAATAATGGAAAATATCATCAGAGATGCTATCGAACATCATTTAGAAAGTAACCGTTTGATAAATGATAGCCTGCATGGTTTCAGACGGAAACGTTCTTGCGTGACTAACTTACCCGAATTCTACAACACAGTTATCTCGAATTATTACAAAAGAAACAATATAGACTTAATATATCTACAGTAGACTTTGCAAAAGCTTTTGATACCGTCCCACACGAAAGACTACTTACTAAATTAGCTTTACACGGAATAAGTGGTAGCCTATTAGGTTGGACTAGTAATTGGTTGAATGGTCGAAAACAGAGAGTTGTTTTAAATGGAAAATCTTCTAGATGGAAAAATATTACAAGTGGAGTTCCTCAGGGTTCCGTTCTTGGGTCACTTCTATTCATAGTATATATAAATGATATAGACCATGGACTAAAATCTACTGTTTCCAAATTTGCTGATGATACAAAACTGTGCGGAGTGGCAAAAGATCACTCAAACCAATTAGATATTCAAGAAGATTTAGATAAATTACAGCAATGGTCTGAAAAGTGTCTAATGAAATTTAATACAAGTAAATGTAAGGTAATGCACATAGGTAAAAATAACAGTAAGTACGATTACAAATGATTTGGAAATTCGTTAACAAAAGTGGATAGTGAAAAAGATCTCGGCGTAATTATCAGTAACGACCTCAAATCATCCAAGCAGTGTATTTCATCCTCTGAGAAAGCAAATAAGATTCTAGGACTGATTGCGCGATCTTTTGATTTCAAAAGTCCATCACTCATTAACAAGCTATATAAATCGTTAGTTTATCCACATTTGGAATATGCTGTTTCCGTATGGTCACCGAATCTCATTAAAGACATTGACAGACTGGAAAAAGTACAACGGCGAGCCACAAAACTGATTCCAAATATAAAAAATAAATCATACGAAAATCGACTAAAACATATGAATATGTTTTCCCTAAAAAAGCGTAGACTCAGAGGTGACTTGATACAGGTCTTTAAGATTTTAAAGGGAATTGACAACATCAAAAGTGACAAAATTTTCACATTGAATGAGAATCAGACAAGAAACAATGGTCTCAAACTGTCCGGAAATAGATTCAATTTGGAAGTAGGTAGAAACAACTTTGCCAACCGTGTAGTTAATGATTGGAATAAACTTCCTGCACAGGTAGTGCAATGTAGTGCAGTTCAAAGCTTTAAGAATCATTTAGATAAACACCTAAGCAAGATGCTGTAATGATTATAATTTATTTTACATTATTTGTTTTTGTTCTTTTATCATTTGTCTGTCTGATTTTCATTTACTATTAGTTATATGCCAATTTATTATTATTTACTATTTACCTGTTTGTTTATTATTGAACTATACCTATGCATTTATTTATGTATTTTATTTGTCATTTACATTATTATAGTTTATTTATTATTTTATTATTATTATATTTTTTTTCGCATTCGATCTAGATATGGACCAAAAGGTCTCCTGTCGTCATGCTCCGCCTTTGTAATCCTTTGCAATCCTTTGGTGACTTATATATGCGAGCCTAGCCGGCTTAGGTGGTGGAAGGGGTAGTGGGAGGGGTTGATGACCCATCATGTCGGGAAGGAGGGGGTTGGGGGGTTTGGGGTTTGCGAGGTCGGTTGGGGGGAGGATAGATGGAGTGGGTGGAAGATTTGGAGGGGGGTTGGGGCGTATTGACAAAGGGTGTGGTCACAGATCATGGTGGTGGCGGTGGCGGCTCCACTGCGCGAGTGAGTGTATCGTCAAAGAAGCTAATGATAGAAATCAAGTTGCAACACACACACACACACACACACACACACACACACACACACACACACACACACACACACACACACACACACACACACACACACACACACACACACACACACACACACACACACACACATACACACACACACACACACACACACACACGCACACACACACACACACACACACACACACACACACACACACACACACACACACACACACACACACACACACACACACACACGCACACACACACGCACACACACACACACACACACACACACACACACTCACACACACACACACACACACACACACACACACACACACACACACACACACACACACACGCACACACACACACGCACACACACACACACACACACACACACACACACACACACACACACACACACACACACACACACACACACACACACACACACACACACACACATACACACACACACACACACACACACACACACACACACACACACACACACACACACACACACACACACACACACACACACACACACACACACACACAACACACACACACACACACACACACACACACACACACACACACACACACACACACACACACACACACACACACACACACACACACACACACACACACACACACACACACACACACAGATCCACACACACACACACACATGTGCGCGCGTGCGCGCTCGTCATACACTTTATTCAAATCGTTGTTATAATCCTAAAGATTTGTCATATTTGTACTATACAACTTCCTTTACTCTATACATAACATGAAAAATAATAATAATAAATAGCGCATCGATGTGAAATAAGAGAGTGAGAGAGACATTGAGTGATAGAGATAGTGATAGTGATAGTGATAGTCACACTGATAGTGATAGTAATAGAAATAATGATAGTGATAGTGATAGTGATAGTGATAGTGATATAGTGATAGTGATAGTGATAGTGATAGTGATAGTGATAGTGATAGTGATAGTGATAGTGATAGTGATAGTGATAGTGATAGTGATAGTGGTAGTGGTAGTGATAGTGATAATGATAGTGATAGTGATAGTGATAGTGATAGTGATAGTGATAGTGATAGTGATAGTGATAGTGATAGTGATAGTGATAGTGATAGTGATGGTGATAGTGATAGTGATAGTGATAGTGATAGTGATAGTGATAGTGATAGTGATAGTGATAGTGATAGTGATAGTGATAGTGATAGTGATAGTGATAGAGGTGGTGGTAGCGTTGGTAGGGTTGTTGATGGTGGTGGTGGTTGTGGTGGAGGTGACGGTGGTTGTGGTTGTAGTGGTGACGGTGATGATGATGGTGGTAGTGGTGATAATAACAATATTTGATTTCAGTCAGAATAAAAGTAGAAGTGCTCCAAGTATGAAATGAATCAAAAGGTCATTTCTGGTTCGTGTTTGGACATATTTCGTTGCAATACGCCTTAATCCGATCCCATTGTAGCACCATCAAAATACTTTAACACTGACTTGCCTCAAACATTTCATCCTCGGAAAAACTGCGTCGAAATACGTCGGGTAGATTGTGTCTGAATACGTCATAATCTGGCCTCATTGAGATCACGTGCCAATCCTTCCTGTCCGCACATTTCATTGCGTATAGACGTGAAGAAGAAAGTCTTCCAGCCCAGAGAAGAGGAACTATCATCTTCAATTAAAGCTTCTGACATAAAGATTGTAAATTCTTTAAACATGGTTAGGAGAGGGAGAAGGGAGAGGTAGAAGGATAGGTTAAGGGAGAGGGAGAGGGAGAGGGAGAGGGAGAGGGAGAGGGAGAGGGAGAGGGAGAGGGAGAGGTAGAGGGAGAGGGAGAGGGAGAGGGAGAGGGAGAGGGAGAGGGAGAGGGAGAGGGAGAGGGAGAGGGAGAGGGAGAGGGAGAGGGAGAGGGAGAGGGAGATGGAAAGGGAGAGGGGGAGGGAGAGGGAGAGGGACAAGGAGAGGGGGAAGTGGAGGGATAGGTTAAGGGAGAGGGAGAAGGGGAGGGAGAGAGAGAGGGAGAGGGAGAGGGAGAGGGAGAGGGAGAGGGAGAGTGAGAGGGAGAGGGAGAGGGAGAGGGAGAGGGAGAGGGAGAGGGAGAGGGAGAGGGAGAGGGAGAGGGAGAGGGAGAGGGAGAGGGAGAGGGAGAGGGAGAGGGAGAGGGAGAGGGAGAGGGAAATGGAGAGGAAGAGGAAGAGGGAGAGGGAGAAGGAAAGGGAGAGGGAGAGGGAGAGGGAGAGAGAGAGGGAGAGGGAGAGGGAGAAGGAGAGGGAGAGGGAGGGGGAAAAGGAGAGGGAGAAGGAAAAGGAGAGTGCGGGGGAGAGGAAGTGGGAGAAGGAGAGGGAGTATAAGAGGGAAAGAGGTAGTATGTGAGAAGTGGAAGGGAACGAGGATGAGGAAGAGGAAGAGGAAGAGGAAGAGGAAGAGGAAGAGGAAGAGGAAGAGGAAGAGGAAGAGGAAGAGGAAGAGGAATTGGAAGATGAAGAGAAAGAGGAAGAGGACGAGGAAGAGGAAGAGGAAGAGGAAGAGGAAGAGGATGAGGAAGAGGAAGAGCATGAGGAAGAGGATGAGGAAGAGGATGAGGAAGAGGATGAGGAAGAGGATGAGGAAGAGGAAGAGGAAGAGGAAGAGGAAGAGGAAGAGGAAGAGGAAGAGGAAGAGGAAGAGGAATTGGAAGATGAAGAGAAAGAGGAAGAGGACGAGGAAGAGGATGAGGAAGAGGATGAGGAAGAGGATGAGGAAGAGGATGAGGAAGAGGATGAGGAAGAGGATGAGAAAGAGGAAGAGGAAGAGGAAGAGGAAGAGGAAGAGGAAGAGGAAGAGGAAGAGGAAGAGGAAGAGGAAGAGGAAGAGGAAGAGGAAGAGGAAGAGGACGAGGAAGAGGAAGAGGAAGAGGAATTGGAAGATGAAGAGAAAGAGGAAGAGGACGAGGAAGAGGAAGAGGAAGAGGATGAGGAAGAGGAAGAGGAGGAGGAAGAGGAAGAGGAGGAGGAAGAGGAAGAGGAAGAGGAAGAGGAAGAGGAAGAGGAAGAGGAAGAGGAAGAGAAAGAGGAAGAGGAAGAGGAAAAGGAATAGGAAAGGGAATAGGAAAGGTAAGGGGATGAGGATGTGGAAGAGGACGAGGAAGAGGAAGAGGAAGAGGAGGAGGACGAGGAGGAGGAAGAGGAAGTGGAAGAGGAAAGGGAAGGTGTAGAAAAAGAGTAACAATGTGAGGGACAGGGAGTGGATAAGAGAGAGAGGGCGTTGGCCGAGAAGCTGCCGAGGCTGGAGAGAGTCATCAGAGTGTGTCTTGGCTGCCAAAGCCACCTTTCCATCAGCACAGAGCGTTTCGCATCTCAATGTCCAAAAGCCCCTTTCACAGCCCACCGCTGCCCATTTTGCTGCAGCCCACACAGCCCATTCGCCAGCGACTCACTCAAACTCATTCCTCATATTCTTAAAATATGTTTTTTTAGACGATATTTTTTTTCTTTTTAGAAGAAGAAAAGGAATATTATTCCTAAGGGTATATATATATTTTTTTAATAAATTGAAAAATGTGCTAGATTTGTCAACTAATTACCCAGAGGAAAAACAAAGGCCATTATTATCATTGCCAGTTTACCAGCGTTTCTCTATAAACAATATCGATTACACTGGTCAACAAAGAGTTTGTTCTAAGCAAAGCAATAGCTGTATCCTATATGTTTTTGCATGCAGAATACAAAAATAATGTCCAATTTTTCCATTACTCACAGTTTTTGTGTTCCACGATATGTTACGTTATGTGTGTTACGTGGGATACATTTCAATAATTCGGTTGGCAACACTGAGTTTGGCAACATTGCGTGAGATTGTTATGCACTCTCAGCTAATTTGTTCTTCAAGTGAACCGCATTGATTGAGTTAGGGAGATCTGAATGATCTTGTGTGGGATTTAAACTTGTCAAAAAAGCAATATGATTTTTTTTTTTTTTTTTTTTTTTTTTTATCCCAGGTTAAAGGGCTGGAATCTTCTCCAGCAAGAATCCAAAGTTAGTTTTATCGTAAGAGACATTATTATTTGGAAAAAAATTCTCACTTGAGGATGGTGTGGTGTTTTTCAACTATTTATATTCTGTTATGGAAGAACTTAATCATAAGTGTGACAGGAATGAGTGGCGCCTGTTTATTAACACTTCAAAAGTGATCCTGAAAGCTGTTTTGTTCCACAATGGAAATAAGTTTCCTTCTGTTCCTTTGTCCCATGCAGCTAACATGAAGGAAATATATGAGAGTACGAACCTTTTATTGCAAAAAAAAAAGAGAAAAAAAAAATTAAGTATGGAGAACATAAATGAAATATCAGTGGTGATCTAAAGCTTGTGGCAATTTTACTTGGAATGCAGCTGGGATACACAAAGTTTTATTGCTTTCTCTATAAGTGGGACAGTCGGAATAAGAAAAGTCATTATGAAAGGAATGTGTGGCCGAAACTATCTCTGACCCCAGGAGAGAAGAATATTGTCAGTCCTCCTCGTGTTGATTCAGAGCTAGGGTTGATGAAAATTGTTGTTAAAGGTATGGATAGAAATGGCATGGGATTCGCATATTTGAAAAATAAGATTCCTAAAGAAAGGGACGCAAAAATAAAAATAGGTATTTTTGCAGGACCACAGATTAGCAGATTAGGGAGCTGGTGAGACCTGAATTTTGATGAAGAGCTAAATGATCTTAAATCTAGTGTGCTCCGTGATCTCAGCTTGCAGTCTGCTCCGTGACCTCAGCTCCAGTCTGCTCCGTGACCTCAGCTTGAGAACTTCTCTTCTGCCGAGACACCAGCCAGCAAATATCTCTTGTTAAATCTATTACTTCTTGTGAAGTTGATATCTTCGAATAGTGACAAGTGATTGTGTTGTGTTTTTAATGACCACTTTTTTTTTTCTTTTGTTGTTTTATATTTTCTCTTTGCCGTTTGTATTGCCAAAGGAGGAGCGTAATGGCTTGTGAAGGCTGTGCGAATCTGGAGGACCGTCTCAGGAAGTGTGAGGAGGAAATTTGTCTACTCAAGAATGCGATCTAAGAAAAGAGTGAATCCTCCCCACAACCCAAAGTGCATACCACCTCTTCTACTTCCACCACTGCCGTGAGCGAATGGCGCTCCGTGGGTCACGTTTGTCGAGCCCGCGTTTGGTAAGCGAATGCCCTGCGGAGAAACCGCTGGCTCTAGTCAATCTTTTTGCTCTGCTGGAGGATGAGGTGGTTAAAAATCAGGCGTTATTGGTGGTAGGGGACTCCATGGTGCGAAGCTATGACAACATCCTGCAGCAGAAGACTAAACGACGTTGCAAGCTTGTATGTCAACCGAGCCGTGGGATCGCCGATTATACCCAGACCATTAAGGAGCAAAGGCGGATGAACACGGTTACGATTGTTCACACGGGAAGTAACGATGTGGGTAGGGTGAGATCAGAGGAACTTGTTCAGAATTACAAGGTCCTTCTTCAGGACATGAAAGAGCGTAGAAATCGTCACGTAGTGTGTGGGATCCTTCCGAGGATCTACGCTGGCACGTGTTGGAACAGTAGAGCCATGAGGATACCGCTTTCTTCACCCTTGGTATCTCTTTTCCAGGCGTCCTGACCTTTCTGCTTCTGATGGGATTCACCTTACCCGCAGAGGCAAAGATGATCTTACAAAACTAATTGTGGGAGTTTGTAATGAACTAGTTCTTTCTTTTTTAGGGTAGAAACTCAAAGGGAAGGGGAAACAGAGTGTATTGAGGAAAACAGAGTAGGGTATGGCAATAATGTATAGCAATATGTTAGTGTAGGACAAAATATAATTTTAGAATACAATGTCGGTAGAGGACGAACTATTACATTAAGATGTAATGTCAAGGGACAAAATTTCACGGTGGGATGCAATAATAGTGGAGGACAAAGTATCAAGACGGGATATGATGATAGTGGAGGACAAAATATGATGGTATGCAATTATATTGGAGAACAAAATATCACGGTATGCTATAATGTTAGTGGAGGACAGAATATAATTTTAGGAAAAGATGCTGGACATAATGTCAGCGAATGACGGGTGGCCGGTGGGGAACGCAGTGACGTAGGGGGGTAAGGTATACATAAGAGATCGCATGACCGTGAGGGACCAGATGACCGTGATGGGGCAAATTCTCATGAGGCATTGAACGTCATTGAAGGACTAAATGTCAGTATAGAGCAAGGTGTAAATCATTAACAAAATCATAATGTAAGACGTGATGTTAAAATACAAAACGTGTAAAAAAAATAATCACGAGTTTCTTAATACCATGTAGTTAATGCTCGTAGTATTAGGAATAAGTTCCAAGAAATACAGACGTATGTCAAAAGCGAAAATCTCGATTTGAAAGGAATAGCCGAGACATGGTTAAATGGTAGAAAGTTTATAGCTGAATTTAATATTGCGGGATTTAAACACTTTCATCAGGATAGAAACCACAAAAAAGTTAGGGTTGTTCTGTTGTACGTTAAAAACAATGTCCATGCCTAAGTTTTAGAGAAATTAAAACAAGATACATATGATAGTTTGTGGGTAGAATTAACACAAACAAATGGACAAAAATGAATGTAGGTGTAATATATAGGCCAAAGACATTATCATTACCAGACGACAAACTGTTGTTTCAATAACTGTCTAGTTTCTGCAACCGGGACTTATTGATAATGGCTGATTTCGATTTTACTGACATGGATTGTATGACCCTTGAGCATGGCCATACAGGTAGTCGCTTGATAGATTTTTCTCAGTGACAATTACCTAGTTTAGCGTGTAAAAGAGCCCACAAGACATGAAAACTTACTCGATCTATTGATCATTAGCGGTGAAAGCATGATAACCGATGTAGAAGTTGGTGAAACTATTGCAAATAGCGACCACAACTTAGTTTCAAACTGCTAAATATTTTTAGAATAGATACATGTGTATCCAAAATACCCGATTTTAGTAGAGCTCAGTTTATAGGACTACGTCAGTAGCTTCAGATTACAGATTGGGAGGCAAAATTAAGCGAAAGACCTGTAGATCAGATGTGGGAAATATTTCAAAACACGCTTACGAAGATGATTCATACTTATTTCCCGTTTAAGAACAGACTCTCCCTCCCCCCCCAATTCAGGCTCGTCCAAAATGGCTCGACAAAGGAACTGAAAAAGTATTGCTAAAAAGAGACAGGCTTATAAGAAATAGAAGTGCTCGGTTGCACCTAATGACTATAAAAGTTATGTAATAATACAGATTTTAAAAAGACAATAAAAAAAAAACGGAAAACGAAAATACGAAATGAATATTGCTAATAAATCCAATGAGAATCCCAAAGAATTCTATAGTTACATTGGAGCTAAAAAGATTATTAGGAATTACATTGGCCCACTTAACTGCTGACTGTCAACTTGAGTATTCAAACGAAGGAATGTGTGATACTTTACACAACTATTTTTTCTCAATATTCGTAAACGAATCACTTCAAAGTAAGCTACAAACTGAAACTTGTGAAAAATCTAGCGTAAACTTAATCACTACGGTAAATATAACAAAAGAAAAAAGTTAAAAGGTGTATAGAAACTCAAAATTAATAAAACAGCAGGGCCTGACGGTTGGCACCCAAGAATCTTAAAGGAGATTAAAAATAAGATCATTGTTTCATTAGAAACTATTTTCAAGAAATCCATAATATCCGGATATGTCCCAAAAGAATGAAAGCTAGCTAACGTTTCTCCTATATTCAAAAATGGCAACAAAAAGAAACCAAATAACTACAGGGCTATAACTTTGACTCCAATCGTAGAAAAATTATGGAAACTATCATCCGAGATGCTATTGGACATCAATTAGAAAGTAACTGTTTGATGAATGATAGCCATCATGGATTCAGACAGAAACGTTTTTGCGTGACTTACTCAAATTCTACAACACTGTCATCTCGAATTATAACAAAAGAAACAACATAGATTTAATATATTTCGATTTTGGAAAAGCCGTTGATACCGTCCCACACGAAAGGCTACTTACTAAAATAGTTTAGCACGGAATAAGTGGTAGCCTATTAAGTTGGACTAGTAATTGGTTGAATGATCGAAAACAGAGAGTTGTTCTAAACGGCAAAACTTCTAGATGGAGAGGTGTTGCGAGTGGAGTTCCTCAGGATTCCGTTCTTGGGCCACTTCTATTCATAGTATATATAGATGATATAGACCACGGACTAAAATCTATTATCTCCAAATTTACTGTGGAATGGCAAATGATTACTTAAATAAATTAGATATTCAAGAAGATTTAGATAAGTTACAACAATAGTCTGAAAAGTGGCTAATGAAATTTAACACAAGTAAATGCAAGGTAATGCACATAGGTAAAAATAACAGTAGGTACGATTACACGTTATTTGGAAATTCGTCAAAAGTGGATAGTGAAAAGGACCTCGGCGTAATTATCAATAACGATCTCAAATCATCTAAACCGTGTATTTCAGACTCTGAGAAAGCCAATAAGATTCTCGGACTAATTGCGAGATCTTTTGACTTCAAAAGTCCATCTCTCATTAACAAGCTATAGAAATCGTTAGTTCGTCACATTTGGAATATGGTCACCGAATGTCATTAAAGACATTGCCAGATTGGAAAAAGTACAACAGCGAGCCACATAACTGATTCCAAATACAAAAAATAAATCATACGAAAATCAACTAAAACATATGAATCTGTTCTCCCTAAAAGCGTAGACTCAGAGGTAACTTTATACAGGTTTTTACGATTCTAAAGGAGATTGACATCAAAAGTGATTTTTTTTTATACTGAATGAGAATCCGACAAGAAATAATGGTCTGAAACTGTCAGGAAATATATTTAATTTGGAAGTGGGTAGAAACAACTTTGCCAACCGTGTAGTTAATGAATAGAATAAACTTCCTGCAGAGGTGGTGCAATGTAGTTCAGTTCGAAGTTTTAAGATTCGTTTAGATAAATATCTAAGCAAGATGCTGTAATGACTCATTTATCTTACATTATTTGTTCAATTGTTTGTTATTATTTGTATCTCTATTATTTGCTTGATTCTTATTTATTAATATTTATCTGTCAATTCATTATTATTTGCTATTTACTTTTTTGTTTATTGTCTAACTATACCTATGCATTTATTTATTATATGTATTGCTATTTATATGATTAAAATGTTATCTGTTTATTTATTCATTTATATATCATTATTATATATTTTTCGTATCCGACCTAGTTTTGAACCAAAGGTCTCCTGTCGGCATGCTCCACCTTCATAATCCGTTGTAAAGCTACATGGGATTCATTTAAGAAAGTTTGGGCTGAATTTTTGGGGAATCACGAAGCAAATAACTATTCTGAAATTGTAAAAGGGC
>NC_134783.1:14643311-14658311 GCF_046742065.1 Oratosquilla oratoria
GTCTAAGGCATCATGCGCAGTTACCTAAGTGAGAAAGGAGAAGATGTTAATCCTTTGGCTTGAATTTTTGTGGTGAGCTATAATTCAATATTTCAAGTGAGTGCAGTTAAGAACCCATCCGTATCCTCTGGGGCTGGCACTTGAAGGAGACTTCCCAGCCGACGTGGTTGGTATCTTTTGCACTCGTCGCGTCTCATCCGGTCGGTTCAGGGCATCCTGCGCAGTTACCTAGGTGAAGAAAAGAAAGCATTAGTCCTTGGCTTAAGTTGAAGTGTGTCATAAGTCAAAAAATCAGCAAGAGAGGACAGTCGAACAAAACCCATCCGTATCATCTGGGGGGCGGCACTTGAAGGAGGCGTCCCAGCCGATACGAGTTAAGTGTCATTGTCAGTCGACGGATGAGTCCCCCAGCCGAGGTCCTGGGGCCCGCACGTAGAAATCTGGTCGCCGGGCAAAGGGCCACATAATGATCTAGCCCGTTTGCGCCGGCCTCTCCACAGTGGATGCAGGCCTCCGGCTGTCCCGTCACCTCCGAGAAGCATCGATACCCGAGACGGAGTCGATGAAGGGTGACTTCCTCTATCCTGGAGAGACGGACTCCAGGGGTCAGTCGCTCATACGCTGTGGCAACTTGATACCAGCGTGCTGACGGCCTCTGGGCTGTTAGGTTCCTATGGCTTTGTAGTTCCCTCTTGGCCATCGTTCTCGTTGCAATGGCCAAGATCTCAGTTCGGCTCGGGAGGACACCGATTCCGCCTTCCATGCCCCCTGTGGCCGCTCTTCTGTCCACCCTGTCTGCCGCTTCATTTCCCTGGATGCCGATGTGTCCCGGCACCCAGTTGAGGACGACTGATCTCCCTTGCTGACGGAGGGCCTTGAGCTGAAACAACAGTGAGGTCATTAGTTTTTTTCTGGTCATTATGATAAATTTTAGATATTAATTGCAACAGAGCTAAACTATCTGTGTGCACAACTACATTACGTTGGTGGGTGTTGAGAGCATGGGTCAATGCTAGACCCACTGCAACACCCTCTGCTTGCGTCGAGCAGCGAGTGCCCAACACCCTTACTCCCTGTTCCTCGTCCTTCGTGACAAACGATGCACCTGCCACGTTGTGTACGGGATCCACGGAGCCGTCTGTGAAATAGACGACGCAGTTTTCCTGGGCGACAGATCTCATTGTGGCCTCCGCATCCGCCCGCAGGCGCGGCAGCGGCGTACCGCGTCGTGACGCCATCACACTGATTCTGGCCGGTGGATTCTCCCAGGGGGGAGACTGCACATAACCTTCCACCGGCACATCCCTCCTCTTCTGAAGGATAAGGTCATGCAGGTGAAGGTCCCTTATGCGGTGTGCAACCCTCGCTGACCACTTCTTCTGCGGGAAGAGATCCGGATCTTGCTGGAGGGCGCTGATTAGCCTTCGCCGCAGGAACGAGTCATGTTCTCTCTGAATGACTCTTATGGCGAAGGCTACCACCTATCCTGAGATCCTCGCACTGATAGGCACCAGTCCCGCCTCTTGCTGCATATTGGCGACCAGAGTCCAGCGCGGCGCGCCCAATATTACGCGCAGCGCCTGGTTCTGTACTGTCTCCAAGTCAGCCAACCGTGTTGCGGATAGACCAGCCAGAGCACTGCTGGCATAGTCTATCACCGGTCGAATTGAGCTGACGTAGAATGTCCGGAGGACAGCGCAGTTGGCACCTGCCTCTCTGGTCGCCAAGGACTTCAAAACGTTAATCCGGCTGAGGACCCTTCCCCGGATGTATGCCACTTCAGTCCGGAAGGACAGCCTGGAGTCGAGCCAGACACCTAGGTACATGTGCGTGCTGACCCACTCTACCTCATGTCCCTGCAGCAGAAGCCTGTCCCTCGGTGTCACGCTAGTGCCAAAACACATGGCTTTGGTCTTTGGTGGCGAGATCTTGAGGCCAAGCTCTTCACATTTGGAGGAAATGCGGTCGAGGCACATTTGCGTCCTTCTGGCCTTGGTCCTTCTGCCTGCTACCACCAGCGCGACATCGTCTGCGTATGATAGGAGGCGGCATCCTGTGGGTAGAGGGATGGCTATTAATTCACTCATCAGCACGTTAAACAGGGTGGGACTGAGAACCCCACCCTGGGGTGTACCATTTTCCAGGGGGTGATAGCAGGACTCCACTCCCTGTAGACGGACTCTGGCAGTTCTATTGGAGAGGTAGTCCGCTATCCACTGTAACAGTTTCCCCTGTACTCCTCTGGCAGCCAGACTGTCCAGAATTGCAGCGGGACTGGCAAGCTCGAATGCCTTCTCCAGGTCAAAGAAGACGACCATGGCGTGACGTTGCTCCACATGGCTCAGAAGCGTTGTAATGCATTGAGCCGTGCCCACCCCTTTGGTGAAGCCATAGAGGTTCTCTTGTGGTGGTCCCAGTTTCCACAAAAGTCTTTGGAGAACCATCTTTTCCATGGTCTTCCCCAGGCAGCTCGTCAGGGAGATAGGACGATACTTTCCGGGCTCCCTGGGCTTGGGAATAGGCACGATGTCGGCCCTCTTCCAGTTGGACGGAAGTCTTCCACAGGACCAACTGCTGTTTACCACCTGGAGGAGTGCTTCTTCTCCAGCATCCCCCAGGTGTGCAACCATGGAGTACGTCACTAGGTCGCTCCCCGGAGCAGTGTCGGAGGATCTCTTACGTGAGGCTTGCAGCTCATGGATGGTGAATGGCGTGTCCGTGTCACCCGGAGACCCCATGGTAGCTTGTATCCTGGTCTCTCTTGGTTCACGGAGCATGGCCTGCCTCTGTTGCAGCTCGGCGGGTAGCGTGGCTGTGTGCGTGCGTCTGGCAAATTCTTGCGCCAGATTTTCTGCCTCGCACTGTGGTGCACGGGGAGCGCGCCGTGGTGGGGTACGGCTGGTCGCTATGTGGAGTTTCCCCCAAAGTTCCTTTAGCGTGGTGGACTCACTAAAGCTTTGGCACCATTCTAGCCACTTCTCGCTACGCACACGTCGAGCTGTCTCCTTGGCCTCTTCGACGGCACTCCGGAGGTTGGCCAGGTTAGCAGGGTTGTGGTGTTGCGGGGTCGGTTGGGGGGAGGATGGAAGGAGTGGGTAGGAGGAGGTGGAGGGGGGGGTTTCGGAGAGAGGTCATGCTAGGTAGTAGCTTGGTGCTGCTATACAAAGCGATGACAGAAGTCATGTTGCATTGGATATTAATGATAGGACTACATTCTCTGATAAACATAGCTTCTAGAAGCTTAAGTTTATGTACATCCCTATTACTTGCTATAATCCTAGTGTTTGAAACTAGGTATTCACGGGTGGCTGTTAGGTTATGGTATTTCTTTAAGTGATGTTTTATAGCCCCATTTTGTAAATGCATAGTAATTCTCCTACTGAGACTACATCTAGTAAAACCAATATATGCTGTATGACGGGCTACACAGTTCCCGGTGCTACAGGTGAATTCATAAACACAATTAGTTTTAGACATAGTCTCAATGCAACATGACTTCTGTCATCGCTTTGTATAGCAGCACCAAGCTACTACCTAGCATGACCTCTCTCCGAAACCCCCCCCCTCCACCTCCTCCTACCCACTCCTTCCATCCTCCCCCCAACCGACCCCGCAACCCCCTAACCCCCCAACCCCTCCCCCGACCCTCTTCTTCTCGTATTAATGAGATACCACCCCCGCCCCCTCTCCCGCCCTCCACCACCACCCAAGCCGGCTAGGTGCATATATATGTCACCGAGCGAAGGGTTTTCTTCGTCATTTCATCAGACCTTTAACTATTGTAAGTAACGGTCCCCATCAGCCCATGTATAGTGTTTATTTTGTGTGAATTTGCGCATTTATTGATATTTGCTTCTATATTTGTATAATTGGTTAGATTTACATGTTGTTTTCTATATTTCTGTACGTCATTATTATCTATGTTACAGAATTTCCTGAAGATGTCTCTTTGTTAGACGAAACGTTGAAATAAATGAATCATTTTGGCAACTTGGTATATGCCCACCCTCTAAATGGCAGAATATTGGTTAGAAAACTGGAGAATACTCACAAGAAGATCAACAACCTCACTAACGCTGTCGATTTTAACAATGCATGCATACAAGAGAATCTGCTCCCCAGATATTCAAATATATATATATATATATATATATATATATATATGCATATATGCAAAATAACCACATGAGAAGGGAAACTTGTAGACAGTAAGCATTTTCATATATTACATCTTCTGAAGTTGTAATATACGAAAGTACTGTGTACAAGTTTCCCTTCTCTTGTAGTTATTTTGCATTTTTGTATCATTGTGATGTGATTGCTTCCATATATGTACACACATACACACACACACACACACACACGCACACACACACACACACACACACACACACACACACACATATATATATATACATATATATATAAAGCATACATATGTATGTAAAGATGCAAACCACAAAAGAAATATAAAACCAAAACGGCATTGAAGTAAGTTATTTTAAAAACCTACTGAATGTGGGAGGTGAAGACATAGATGAAGGTAGAGAGAACGAAGAAGACGTTGAAGAGAAACAAGACCAAGATGACGAAATAACAAGAAACGGGCTCGAAGAAGCCCTGAAGAAGATAAAAAACGATAAAGCACCGTGATGTTATGCCTTACCGATCGAGCTGATAAAGGAGGAAAGTGATGCCCTAAAAGAGAAGATATTACCAATATTAAACAAGTACTGGAGAGAAGGAACTATTCCACAAAGTTTGGGCAAGACCATTATACTACCGATCTATAAAGGTAAAGGCGACTCAGGTTTTTATGGTAATTATAGAGATATCTCTCTCACCAATCAAGTAACTAAACTTTATGAAATAATCCTAGAAAAGAGAGCAAGAACAGTGATAGAGCCGAAGCTAGGAGAAAAACAGTTTGGATATAGAAAAGATAGAAGTACATCTGACCCCATTTTTATTCTAAGAATGGTTTTGGAAAAATGATGGGAGTATAGATAAGAAATTTATTTTGCTTTTATAGACCTAGCAAAGGCATTTGACTCCGTTCCAAGAAACAAATTATGGAAATGTTTAGTGGAGAATTATGAAATGACAAGCAAACTGCAGAGAGCCATAGAAAGTACATATAAGCCGTGTTCGTGCCTTCTTAGGACTGGTTATGAGAAAGATGAATGGTTTTATATAAGAACAGGAGTAAAAGAAGGAAGTGTGCTATCCCCATTATTATTCATAGCATATATGAATAGCATTATTAAAAAGTATAAAAAGAGAATAGGAGATCAAGGAAAAGGGGATGGAGATATACTAGTATATGTAGATGACATTGCCTGTTGGAGTAATGGCAGATTATAGTTAGAAAAAATTCTAAATTGTTTAAAACCTGTTTTAATTAGGCGGGGATAAGCTTTAATATTCAAAAGACTGAAATACTAACCGTCACAAAAGAAAATTATGACATTGCAGAAATAATGATTGAAAATGAAAATGTTAAAGAAGCGTGTTTGAAAAAAGATGGATGCAAGAATAGAGAAGAGATAACTGAAAGAATATCAAAGTACAGTAGAGGTGTCTGTGCCTTGTACCCTATCCTAAAATATATAAATGTCCCTACGGAGGCAAAGAAAACTATTTTTGAATCAGTTTTGGTACCGATTTTAATGTATGCTGCTGAAAGCTGGACATAAACATCAAGAGACTGGAGCAAAATTCAGTCGGCAGAAATGAAAACGTTAAGAACAATAGTAAATAAAACCAAGAGAGATCGAATTGGAAATGATGAAATAAGAGAAATGATTGGAGTAATATCAATTACAAGAAAAATAGAAAAGGCACAACTAAGGTGGCTTAGACACGTGGCGAGACTAAAGAGAGAATTGCTTAGAAAAGATGAAAGTGGAGACCAGAGGGTAGCAGACCCAGAAGTAGACCGAAGAAAAGATGGAAAGATGTAGTTGAAGAAATCCTAGAGGCAAATAGATATGGAAAAATAGAGGATTTGAGGGAAGAAGAAAGATTTGAGAGGACAATCTGGAGAAGTGTGCTGGCCCTACTGAAAGCTGAGAGCCTATCTGGGAGCAGAAGTAATATATATACTGTATATATACATACATACATATATATATATATATATATATATATATATATATATATATATATATATATATATATATATGTTGGAAACGTAGAAAACACCCGACTCAGGAGTAGGTAATATATTCCCGACGTTTCGAGTCCTGTCCGGGACTCGTCCTCAGGGGATACAATGGGATACAGTGAATTACATGGTCTTGATATACTAATAGCTACGCCCGCCGGGGAGGGGGGCGGTAACCTGTCATAGGGGGGGGAGAGAGAAGGCAGGCGCTATGATCTGGTTCATGCGAGAGTGTATGGTGGTGGAGGGGAGAAGGTAGGCGCTGTGACCTCCACCACCACACACTCTCGCTTGACCCAGGTCTCGCTTGACCCAGGTCACAGCGCCTACCTTCTCCCCTCCACCACCACACACTCTCGCATGAGCCAGATCATAGCGCCTGCCTTCTCTCTCCCCTCCCATGACAGGTTACCGCCCCCCCCCCCGGCGGGCGTAGCTATTAGTATATTAAGACCATGTAATTCACTGTATCCCATTGTATCCCCTGAGGACGAGTCCCGGACAGGACTCGAAACGTCGGGAATAAATTACCTACTCCTGAGCCGGGTGTTTTCTACGTTTACACCATTATGGTTCCCGGACTCCAGCTTTTTTCGTACACACACACATACACGCACACACACACACACACACACACACACACACACACACACACACACACCACACACACACACACACACACACACACACACACACACACATATATATATATATATATATATATATATGTATATATACATATATATGTAAGTATATACACACATATATATATAAGCATATATACATATATATATATATACATATATATATAAGTATATACATATATATATGTACATATATATATATATGTATATATATATATATATATATATATATGTATATATATAGTAGTCATATGTATGTATAGATGTAAACTACAAAAGAAATAAAAACCAAACGGCATTGAAGTAAGCTAATTGTCTTTACGATAAATAGAATATTTTGCAGTGAATATGGTTCTTGTCAGAAAATATGGTAGTCGGACAAAAAATACGAAATACTCATGATGAAATGAAGCGAGAGAGAACAATGAAATATAAACTCGGAGTACCTATCATCAATTGTTCTAACCCCATTGATAAAGAGGGTGCTCCCATTAGCTGAATAAAACCATAAGGCTACAGGTAAAATAACCTTTAACGTTAAACTATAGTTATTTCTATTGGTACTAATAAAAACAAAAGCCCTATAAACCTATGTTTGAAAAAAAAAGTTATACGATTTAATAATTTAATGAATAAATAATTGGATAGAGAGATAAGCAATTTAACAAGTAAATATATTTATGGAAAGAAGTAAATCGATGCATTAAGTACGATGAGTAAACAAGTAAATATGTATATATATATATATATATATATATATATATATATTTATATGTACAGTATATATATATATATATATATATATATATATATATATACATATGTATATATGTATATAATATATATATATATATATATATATATATATGTATATAGGTAAACAAACAAATAAATCAGCAGAAAATAAATTAGTAAATGAATGTATATACAGTATATGATCACCCAAAGAAGAATGTAAACATATAAATAACAAATTAATGAATAAATAAATAGATAAATGAATAGATGAATGTATAAATAAAAAGATAAATCAAGAGAAAGATAGGAAAAAACAGGTATACTGTAAACAATGTACAATGTACAATGTATCAAATTGTAAACAATGTACAATGTATCAAATTGAAATATATATACTTAACATAAACGAAATCTAAGTACCTTTCTTATTGCAATAAACGGAAGGAAAATAAACCATATTAAAAAATTAATAAAAAAAAAAAATCTATTTTTATCTCTTTATTTAGTACAATATTTATTCATTGATGTTTTATCTATTGTATTACAAATATTTAATTTACATAGAAACACACACACACACACACACACACACACACACACACACACACACACACACACACACACACACACACACACACACACACACACACACACACACACACACACACACACACACACACACACACACACACAAACACACACACGTCGGTCAAAGTGGCAGCGAAGTTCGGACTCCGGAGTTATCCAAGAATTTCGAGGATCACAACGACAAGGAAGTACCTGTGTTGTATTTATAGGGAAGGGGAAAGTTCGTGGTGTAGTGGGAAGGTAATAAAAAATGAGAAGGGGAGGGATTACAGAGGAAAACGGAAGGAAATGAGGTAGGGGAAGACTGGATCCAGGAAAGCAGACGCCATGTCAACAAACGGCGACCGGAGGATAACGAAGACGAAAGGAATAGTAAACATGTAAAGATTAGAAGTGTAGATAAGAGCAGTGAATTGGAAGGTGAAGATAACTATTTCCATGGATTTAATGAGGGAAAAAATGACAACCTCCCCGACTAGTAAATTTAGAGGAGAAACAAAAAGAAATGAATGAAAATTGGGAAGCTATGTTTAACCAAATATACTTCATTACTCAAAGAGTTGATAAGCTGGAAGAATTGAAGAAGGAGAATCGGAATCTAACTAAAGAAATAGTAGAATTAAAAAGATTGTTAAGTGAAGTAAAGGAAGAGAATAAGGAATTAAAAAGGAGTAATAAAGAGAATAAAGAGTCCATAGTAAAAGAAGTAAGTGGTAGGAAGAAAGTACAAGAGAACAATAAAATTGAATTTAGAGGTTTAGTAAAACAGCAGATGAAAGAACAAACTGAAATTACAGTCATTAAAGTGATGAGGGATAAGGAGAATATAGTAAGAGGCTTAGCAGATAAAAAGAAATGTATAATTGTATTAGGGATGGAAGAGAAGTATAATCTAAATAGAACTACATGAATAAAGGAGGAAAAGGAAAAAGTAAATAATATATTAGAAGTAGTTCAAGAAGATGAGCCAGAGATAGGGAAACAAATAGAAGAAATATATAGCAGAAAATATCTTAGCAAAAACAGGGAAACTAGCAGACAGTGAACAATACAAAAATATATGGATAAAAAGATAAATGAATAAAGAGGAAAGAGAGGATGAGCTAAAAAAACGAGAAAAGAAAAAAGACAGAAAAAGATAAATTCTATTGGAGAGTAGTGAATATGAAAGTGAAGAAATGGTTCATAGCAGAGGAAAACAGAAGGGAAACGGAAAACACAATGGAAGTAACAGAAAATTAAAAGTGTCTTACACAAATATCGATTGCTTAATAACAGGCTTGAACGAACTGAATGATTATCTGAAGGAAAAACAATCGGACATAAAGGGAATCGTAGAGACAAAAGTGAAAGGTCCACTATCACCCAACAGTGTAGGACATGGTGCATATAATTACTGGATTAGAAAGAGAGAGGTAAAGCAAGGGGGTGGAATTATGTTCCTGACTAAGAAGGATATAAATGTGAGGAATGTCACATATGGAAAGAATAGAGTAGAGATGATTATAATGGAAGTGGAGGACAGGGATGGGAAGAGCAGGAAGTTTGTAATAAATTATGTTCCTCCTAAAACGGTCTCGTGGGAAGAGAGAGAAAACAAAAGTATGTTAGAAGACACAAGGATAACACTAGATAAGATAATGGAAGATGGAGGAAGAATAGTTATAATGGGTGACTTTAATTGTAAAGAAATCTGCTGGGAAGAGATGACAGTAAAGGGTGGAGACGACCTATGGGGAAATGTACTACTTGATAAGATTATAGAGCATACAATGACGCAATGGGTTCAAAAGAATACTAGGTATAGAAATGAGGAAGAACCATCGATACTGGACCTAATAACCACATCAGAACCTGAAATAGTGGACAAGATTGAATATAAGACACCAATAAGTAAAAGTGACCACATATTGGTTGACCTGGAACTAAATGAGGAAAATACATGAAAAAATGAACAATATAGAAAGGAAAGATTGATGTATGAAAAACACAATTTTGATAAATTTAGAGAATTCTTTCAAAAAGCAAACTGGGAAAGAATACACAAGGAGGAAACAGTAGTAGAAGAGAAACGGAATATTTTGAAAAAAAATTGTAAAGGAGTGGAAAAGTATGTCCCAAGTCAAAAGCAAGAAAAAGAATATGTAAAGTGCTGGTACAACAAAAGATGTAGGGAGTTAAAAGACCAAAGAGATAAAGCTTGGATAAAATGGAAAAAAAGACAAAAGACCTGAAAAATGGAAAATATATACTAGTTATAGGAATGAATATGTACAAGTGTGCAGAGAAGAAAAGAGAGAATATAAGAAAGATGTCATAGAAAAATGTAAAGATCAACCAAAAGTATTTTACAGATATGTAAACAATAAACTGAAAAACAAACAAGAATTAGAGAAACTAAGGCAAGGAGGAGTTGAATGCACAGAGGAAATAGAAATGGCAGAAATTATGAACAAGCATTTTAAATCAATGTTTACAAGGGAGAACATGCAACCTAGAGATATAGAATGGGAGGAGAAAGTCCCCCTATGAAAGAGATAGAAGTATCAAGGAATGAAATAATGAAACACTTGAGTAATCTCGATGTCAAAAAATCGCATGGACCAGATGAAATAGCAAACTGGATTTTGAGAGAATGCAGGAATGAACTAATAGACAAAATACAAAGTAATGAACTTCGGAAACTTCTGTTCCACATTGAACAATGAGGAAAAAAAGGTCTTCCGCAATTTTGAGCGATCAGCTACACAGACCGTCAGAACTTCAGCGGCTATTCAATTTAACAAGAAAAATACATAGCCTAATAACTAGTTCATTGAAAGAAGGAAAAGTTTCAAAAGATTGAAAAAGAACAAATATAGTACCAATATATAAAGGGGGGAAACAAAGAAGACCCTACTAACTATAGACCGGTCTCTCTAAGAAGTACGATAGCAAAAATTTGTGAAAGAATGATCAAAAGTAGATGGTTAAGGCATTTGTAAAAAAACAACGTACTAAATCCAAGGCAATTTGGATTCAGACAAGGGCGATCATGCGTCACAAACTTAATGTGTTTCTATTCAATGCTAATAGATGTAATATAAGAAAGAGATGGATGGGCTGGTTATGCATTTCTAGACCTGAAAAAAGCTTTTGATAAGGTGCCACATAAGAAGTTGCTTAAGAAATTACAAACTGCTGGAGGAATATAGAACAAACTGCTGAAGTGGATGAAAGACTTCTTGTATGAAAGAAAAATGAGAGTAGTGATAAGAGACAAACACTATAATTGCGATGAAGTGATAAGTGGTGTTCCACAAGGAACAGTTCTAGCCCCAATAATGTTTGCTATATATATTTATGATATGGATAAAGGAATTGAAAGTTATATGAGCTTTTCTGCGGATAATGCAAAATTGTTGAAAAAAGTGAACATTGAAGAAGATTGTGAGTCGCTACAGAGTGATCTCAATAAAGTATGGGAATGGAGTAGGAAGTGGGAGAGAGAATTCGATATTAGAAGTGTAGTATAATGGAATTTGGAAGAAGCAAGAAAAAAGTAGTAGGATCATATAAATTGGGAGAAGAAATAAAAAGTAAAAAAAATAGAAAATGAGAAAGACCTAGGAGTCATTATTTTGAATAATATGTCCCCTGAAAAACATATAAATACGATTTTTGGAGAAACTTATAATTTGATAAGAACAATCAAAGTAGCATGTACATAGCTGGATGAGAAAATGGTGAAGAAAATACTAGTCACTTTGAGAAGACTAAGATTGGAATATGCAGCGACGGCGTGGTCACCAAGTACAAAAAATATATAACAAAACTAAAAAGAATACAAAGAGCAATTACAAAATTGGTACCAACACTCTCAGAATTATCATATGAAGAGAGACTAGCAAAACTTGAGCAACAGACATTAGAGCAAAGATGAGAGAGAGGAGATTTGATAACTACTTATAGAATCATGAAAGGCATAGAAACTATTGATAGAGAGGATCTAATAAAATGGGATAGTAGAAATACAAGAGAACACGGAAAGAGAATAAAGAAAAACAGTCATAGAAGAGATCTGAAAAAGAACAGCTTTCCCCACAGAGTAATAGACATTTGGAACAAGTTAGAAGAGAGAGTGGTGTGTGCAAAGACAACACACGATTTAAAAAACAGTCTAGATCAAAATGATATATGAAGACGGGACACCACGAGCATAGCTTCCCTTCCCGTAAAATACAACTAGTTAAACACACACACACACACACACACACACACACACACACACACACACACACACACACACACACACACACACACACACACACACACACACACACACACACACACACACACACACACACACACACACACACACACACACACACACACACACACACACACACACACACACACACACACACACACACACACACACACACACACACACACACACACACACACACACACACACACACACACACACACACACACACACACACACACACACACACACACACACACACACACACACACACACACACACACGTGTGTGTGAGTATGTGTGTTTGTGTTTGTGAGTGTGTGCGTGTGCGTGTGCGTGCGCGTGCGTGTGTGTGGGGGAGAGGTGTTAGTATTGTATGTACGTGTATGCATGTATATATGCTACAACTGAATATACAAGAAATTCAAAGTTACACCAGGATAAAAGAATGTAGTACTATTGATAATACGATTTTACTACTACTACTATTAAAGTACTTTACGTTGTTATTATACTACTACTTATAATTTGACACTAACTTTCTTCTTCTACAATTGCTATTACTACCGAGAATGGATCTAATTTGCCGAAGAGCAAAGAAGTTAGGAGGAGCAGAACTTCGAGACCCGACCTATGGTTGGGCACTTCGACCGAAGAGAACGCCGAAGAAGGAAGCGTCCCTGAAGAATGGCTAAGGTAGTTAAGGGGCCACGCAAAGAGAGCTACCCGATTATGACTCTAAGGGCAAGATTCAAGTTCCTCATATGAAATGGCTTGGGCAGCCATTAAGGAACCGGAGCAAATAGCTCCCCGTTTATCACTCTAGAAGCAGAGTCAAGTCCCTAACAAGAAATAGCCAGGGCAGCCATATAAGGGACTAAAGGGATTTCTCCGGTAGGAGGGTCCGGTAAGGTTCCTTTCGAGACAACGAAGCGGCTGGAAGCTTCTGCAAGTTCGGTCAGACGCGGGCTGACTGCGGTGTCTGGATCACCTTCTACCACTTGCCCCAGCCCACAATGAATGGTGAAGTCATTCGCGCCAAAAACAAGGAGCTGAGAAGAGCTCCTGGGCTATCTAAACGGACTTTGATAATGGGCTTTTAATGTATTGAGCAAATTTTACGTGAATCGGTCATAGAGAAGACCTTATGGGCATCATATGGCCTTCGTAAAGTTAATCACTTTTTTCCTTGGGCTAAACAAAGAAAAATATTGCAGGCCAGCAAGAGCCCTAACTCAAGAATGTGGTAGAAATTATTTGAGTTTGAGTGGGCTATCTCTCAGCTGAATAAAATATTTTGGCTTTATATATAGAAATCACTAGTGTTATTAGTTCAGTGAACTAGATAATTTTTCTCAACATGTTATTTAGCCTAAAAGTTTATTAGTTGTATAAGATCACTTGGTATGAACTAAAAAATATCTTAGAAATAATATCAAACGCAAAAATAAGTCGGGACTGTAATTTGCCTCTTCAGAACTAAAGCTTACAACTGCGTCATACTGTTTTATTGATATCCGTGGCGAACCCCCACCCCACCCCCACTTCTGCATTAAAGAGATGAATACCGTGATATTTCATATCAACCCATTACATTCCAATAGTTCCCCAAGTGAGATGTCGTTCTGGCTCGCGCCAGACGATTTTATTAGGCTCATAGACATTTATTCAGGGACTAATGGAATAATTCTTCTTTGTCAGATTCATTTCAATTTGATTTTTTACTACAGATTTCATCAGTCTGAACAGTATATTATGTACATAATGTAAGTAAAAATGCTGAAAAAATCTAATAATGGAAAAGACCTGTTTTACAAAGACTATTCGAAGTGTTCAGGCAATCTCGAAGTACTTAGAAACTCTTTCTAGTGCCCAAGAGCTCTTGAATAATTCAAAAAATTTTGACAGTGTCTAGAACCTTTCGAAGTGTTCAAACTCTCTTTTCAATTCCCTTACTGTATTGAACACTCTAGGCCCTCAGACACTTTTCAATTACCTAGAAGCTCTGTTCAGTCCCTAAAAGCTCTCAAAGTAACAAAAAAAAAGTTCTTTTTATGCATAGAAATTAAGTGCCAGGGAACTGTTGTCAGTGACTAGAACCTTTCGAATTACTTTTCTTCAATGTGCTTTTCGTAAGAAGCACTCGAAGCACTCACGAAATCTCGAAGCACACAGAAACTTCTTCCGATAACCAAAAGCTCACGAAGAACCCAGGGATTTTTTTTAGTACAAGAAAGCTCCATAAATGCCTAGAAACTCATTTTGGTTTGTTTTTTTGCATGGAATACTCCAAGTTTCTAGACGTACACACACACACACACACACACACACACACACACACACACACACACACACACACACACACACACACACACACACACACACACACACACACACACACACACACGCACACGCACACGCACACGCGCACGCGCACGCACACGCACGCACGCACACGCACGCACGCACTCACGCACGCACGCACGCACCCACGCGCGCACACACACACACACACACACACACACACACACACACACACGCACACGCACACGCACACGCACACACACACACACACACACACACTCACACACACACACACACACACACTCACACACATA